>NW_028233016.1:0-35067 GCF_057557595.1 Rhyacophila brunnea | reverse complement strand
ATAAATATTAAATAAATTTAGTTCATATCGAATATCTAAAATCTATTAAAATATCATAAATTCTTAAATTTGGCAAAAACTTTTTTTTTCTTCTATTTTAAACAAGTTTTATCTTGACAACAATTTTAAGATGTAAAATAAATATTTTATAAAATCGGTTTTTATAATTATCTAATCTGAACGTAAATAATGCACCATTTCTATGTTTATTTCTGGTTTAATTTTGTGTTATTCAAAATAAAGCATTATTTTGGCTCCCTCATTTTATTTTTCAGAACAATTCGAACCTTCTATTATAATTTAATGATCCCACAAATGAGACTTATTACTATCTTATATGTAACAGATCTCGATTAACAACCGAAAGCATTATATTTTTTATAATTGCATTTCTGACTACACTTTATATAACAAAAAATATAATTACTGCCAAATAATTATCTATATGATTCGGCAGTAATTGCCAATATCATACAAAACATGTGAATATATTATATAATTAACGGTTTCAAAAAAATATTGCTTATGATTCTTCAGAAATGATATATGAAGCCAAGCTAGTTCATACCTAGCACCTTTTGTTAAAATTAAAAGTATAAATATATCCCACAAAACAGATTAAAGAGTACATCACGAAAAAAAGCCTAAAAAATCGAAAAATTACAAGTTTCAGATCTAATAATATGATCAGATCAAAAAAATTTGGCATTGTATTATTGTGCAGCAAAAAGTACTTTTTTAATTTCTATATGCTTTTCAAATGTATTTTGTGCCAAAATAGCTTATCTAAATTGGTATTATTCGGTAATAGTATATATTTATGCCTATTTCAATGGCATTTTTTATGTATGTTAAATGCAAAAAAAAATGCAGATTTGGTTTTTCAAAATTTTATGTGGATCAAAGTCGAAATTTCTAACGATTATTATATTTTTAGGTTTGTAACATTTATACATCCGATTTATTGGGTTTAAACAATTTATTATAACATCGATTACCAGTTTTATGTATAGTTTTTATCTTAATATGCGCTCTGATTCGCCTATAAACTAACGGAATCGACTATGGTATGCATTATATATGTTTCTTCCCTTATGATAAAAAAAAAAGAAAAAAACGAATGATAATTAAGCCCTTCAAAAAAATAAAAATAACATTTTTACTAATATAAGCATTCTTATTCAATGATTTATAAACAAAAAGATCTATTCGATACTATCTGTTTATCATAGTGGAATATATATACTATAAATATGTTGGAATATTTAGTATAGAACATAAAAATATAATGCTCACTGATACTATTTGAAATGTACCAAAAGACCAATTGAAATACCATGCCGTATTTTTTTAACATAACAGGACAAATACATGTTTTTTTTGCGCACAAATTATTCTATTTTTAGTGCATTAGTTCGATCGAATATTTAATCAAATTTTTAATTTAGGAACATACTATAGAAACATTCAAATTCATCAAATATGAAGTATAAATGTATATCAAAGATAATACGTATCCCATTTAAATATATACACTGTGTTCTACATGGTATAATATTCTTTAAAGAAGGGCACAATCATAATACGCAATAAAAACTGGAAAACATTGCTAATATTTATATTTTTAAAAACTTACTTAAATAAAAATAAGGTTTTTTAACGTATATTAAACATTAGTATCTCAATTTTTTACGATGTATCGGAGAATTAGTTGGAATGAAAATAAAAACTATCAATATTTAGTTTATTTTCCTAATTTCATATTTTAAAAATATGTTTTCCATTATTTCTTTTTTACGAGATGTGTAAGTCAATTAAAACAATACATTTTTATATCAAGACAATTTATGCAGCAAAAAAAAATATAAATAATTGAATAATAGTAATAAATTTTTACTTTAGACATAGCTTTACAAAACATTTTTATTTTTAAAATGCATTTTTGTGGTTTGCATTGTATAACTTAGATATAAAAATAAATTTGTTTCATAAATTTCTATATGAAATCAGATCTTGATATTTTTTTCAAGGCTCCATCCTTTATACAAAAATTACTGTTTTACACTGACTCAATAATCGAAAACAATATCTTGAATATTTTTAAATATTTATAAAATAAAATCTGGTATTGTTTCAACGCATATGATTCGAAGTAAAAGTCTAATTGGAAATACTAATATTAATCTTTGACATGATTAATAAATATCATGGTATGACGATTTTAAGCAAACTTTATATAGTACTCTTTCGTGATATTTTAGTATTAAGTATAGCTATAAACAATAAAAAAAACATTAACATTACTTGCTATATAATTTTACTGCAACATCAAATCGGTGCAGTTTCAAATTTCCGTATTTTATTTTTTCTATTTTTACGCTTAAAACAATATTTAAACGTACAATGAGCTTGAAGTTGTATTTTTTTCTCAGAAGCTTTCTTATACATGAAATTTATATCGGTAATACTAGAATAAGCAAAATAAAACATATAAAAATTTTATCAATCCTAAAAACTATACAAATGCAATTATTGTTTGTATTTTAGATATTATAATACAGAAATGATGCAAAACAAGATTTTTATGATTAAAAAGCATACACAATACTCAAAAATGAACTTTTATAATTGTATACTTTATTAATGTAAGATTTGTTGGACAAAAGTAAAGTAATTATGATCCTGATTCCCAATATAAATTGTAAATAAAAATTGTTCATATGTTTTGTACAAAATAGACTGCATATTTTAGATCAAAATAATAATATAATATAAATTTAATTTTTCCAACTTTTTTAAATTAGTATAACCTATACTCACATGAAATAGGAAGATATTCTATTGAAAATAATAAACATTCATTCCTAAATTTTCTAATCCATGTTTTTTTTCTTGTTATAAAATTATGAAGAAATTAAAATTAAAGATATTAAAAAAACAAAATAATGAAATCTAGGTTTTTTGCTTCTATAGATATTGTTTTCATAGAATGTTATTTAGTGAATTAGGTCGAAAATTATCGTAAGAAGGGGGCTTGCAAAAACATAAAAAATTTATTTATTAGTTGAAATATTATCAGTTCAGAATAAAAAGATACCCCTATATTGGCAAATCTTTACAATAAATTTAATATATATTTATTAAATACTTTTAAACAATGCTGGTGTCCATAAATAAATAATTTTAAAATTTTCTGCTTATTAGAACATCTTTCAAAAGGTTTAAATGTATTGAATGTGCAAATTTAGATTTTTGTATGAAAGGCATACAGTGTATCTATATTTATACAGATATTTAAACCTAGTTTCATTTTATTTCTCAGTTTCTTAATATAGAAGACATAAAAGTTCCAAAAAAAATTATCGTAGCATTAGATTAACTTTTTTAGTTTACGGGATAAATTTAGTCTAATAACATAAACACACATATAATCTATGATATTAAGCTATTCTTACATCAAAAATGCAATTTAGAGGAAATATATTTAAAGTCTTGCAAATATCGATCTAAAAATATAGATTAGGAATATATTGAAATTATCGTAGCTTATTGAATATTACCAAATAACGCATCATCTTGTTTTCTATTTTACAGACGACTTTATTTCATCTGATTACAACCGGGTTTTCTTATTTTCTATGAAATGTATGTAATACTACATTATGACTGTTCTTTGTAGTATCGATGGCAAGATAAATAAATTGAAGTATCAAATCCAGATAACTACTACCTTGATGTATTTATTTTAATATCAATAAAATATAACCGTAGAATAAAACATATGTTGTTTTAATACAATAATATCATTTCGACCGAGATTAGCAATCTATCATAATGTAGAAAGCATTTTGGGCATGAAAAGTATAGAAAGCCAAAGAAGGCCCAGATTATATATTTTATGATTTAAAGAAAGAATCTTTCCGCAAAAATTTAAAGGCTAAATTTATACAAATATCTATACTTACTCAACTGAAAATGTTGGAATCATGTGCATAGTTATCAGCTCAAAGCAATATGGTTACTTCGAACCATAGTACAAATATTTTCACGTACAAATATCAAAATATAATACTATGGTTATTTGGATTCAATTACAAGCTTCAAAAACAAATTCGGCTCATATTTTCAAAGTGTATTATGGAACTAGTAAAAAATTTTAATGATCATCTTAAAAACTAACTCTTTTGAATCAAATCAAAGAGTACGGATTAAGGTATTTAACTTACATTGAATTGATTTACGCATTATAAGTAGAAAATTTGTTTTTTAAAAATATATTAATGACCATCACAAAAACTCAAATATAAAAATATTTTGGCATGAGTTAAGGATGTTTTGAAATTTTTAAAAATCACTAATTATAGAAGATATTACGATGATAAAATGTTCTATGAAATAAAACATAATTAAAAAATCGTAAAACATTAAGGTACTATATTTAAATGGAACATAGCTCAATCAAATCTCTAATATGTAAAAAAAATATAACAGGTGAACATAGTATACCAAGCTAATAAAATCCATTTGTTTCGAAGAGGCCTAAAAATACATCTTTAACTTATAATGTTGCAGAATGCTTACTTTAAAACACCATAAATTAATATCAAACTTTAATTATCGTCTTAATTCTATATATAAATACGAGATGACCTCAAAGCACGATTACAATTTCCAACAAATGTTAATGATCACATTTTAATTTTTGTAAATATGAAAAAGATAATAATATATAAAATTAGCAAATTACTTAATTTATCTAGATATGAAGTTGTTAATTATATTCACTTAATTCTAGGAACAGCATCTGTTGTATCATATAAATTTAATTATTCAAGCTATCTACAAGCATCAATGAATGATAAAAATGGCAATAAAAATTTTATAAAGGTTTTAACGAACTTTATTGTATAGGATTGCTGAAAATACTGTTTTTAGGTGTGTTTAGAAAGATATAAACGACAAATCTATGAGTTCGTGCTCAAAATTTCAATTTTAACGTAATTTTTTACAGAAAAATTAAAGAAAATTTGTAAATTTTATTTAATAAAATTTTATATTAAATACTTATGAAAAAATGACTTAATAGACTGAAATTATGTTTAGAACAACCTTAGGAAATAAAATTATATATTTATTTTTTTGTTTATCATCAGTCTGTATTTTTTGGAGAAAATTTTATTATTTTATAAGTAAATGTATTTTTTTTCACTAAGTTCTTAGTTTTTTATAGACTTTTTCGGTTATAAATTCATAAATACCCAACATAATTGTAAATCTTTTCTTATACTAGAATCTATATAGTTAAAATACCGTAAATGTTATTGAAAATCTGCTTGGAAGTTAACTAATAACCTAGGAAAATACTTTACATACATAGAATATATTAGACTGTCTTCTCTTATTTGAAAATAACTATTGATCATGAAATATCAAAAACAATACGGTTTCTTGCTAAATTTATATTTTTTATATATCATTTTCAATAAAAAGATCTATTGGTTTTTTATAAGATTTATACTTATTTTATGAATGAATGTGTTCATAGCTTTTGAATTGCAACTTAAAGCGAGATTCTAATAATTCCTGTTAAAAATCACCTATGTGAATACTGTTTCCAATTAAATAAATAATAGATCTTGAACTATCAGCGCGTACCTATACGCAATTATTGATCGTTAAAAAAAATTTGCAAGACTAGCATTTTTTTATTTTTTTTAAGCGCAACTTTAAAATATATACTGCGAAAATTTGTAAATAAGGAAACTAAACGCATGCAATTTCACATTTCCAATATACTTTTTATGCATAAAGACATCATTTGGAATATTTTTATACTAATGTATCCTATTTTATCTATAAATTCAACTTTTTGTTGCACGCTAACAGTTATGTTATCTCAAACAGTCAAATTTAAAAGAAAAGAGTATGATGAAAATCTAAAGGATGTAATTTTAGCTTCCATATATGCATTATCTAATTTTACGTTTATTCATAAAGGTGGAATATGAAATTTTAAAGAATTTTACTACTTCTGAAGTGCACTGAACTTTCATATTCAATTTCTCTTTTTATATTTTTTGTAATTATTTACAATAAAAAAATATTGTCGTCATTGTGAATAATAAACTTGCTTTGTAGCGATGCAAAAAAGCTATAAATATTTATTTCCCATGATAAGAGCGTATACATATATTCGTATAAAAATTTGCGTATTTAGTTGAGACAAGTATACACTAGTATAGTTAAATGGTTTGAATTTTTTACTGCGTATATCATAGATTATGAATGAATTTATAGGTTATACACACAATAAAATCACAAAAAATCTTTGCATCGATTTAGTATATGCGTATAATGAAAACAATTTTTTAATGATTGTCCATAAATATTAAATATAGCTATATAATTCCTTTAATTATATATTTTTTTCTGTAATACATAGAAAAATATAACATTTTAATTCTATTAATTCAATTTGATTGATTTAGGCGGCATTTATATGAATTCTAATATGCTCAAATTGTAGCTGCGTTAAAAAAGCAATTTTTCATATCTATTCTAACAAAGAGAATAATAATTTGAATGATTTTTTATTTGCTTTGAGATGCGATTATATAAAAATACAACACTTTATATCATATCATATCATGATCTTAAAAAATAAATATACAATCTTTGCGCATTTCTTGTGTTTATTGCCTAAAAAGATAAAAATAAAACACTAGCATACAAATATTTTCGGAAACAATTTTCCAAAGTTTTTTATCGGTAAATTTATATATTTATTAAGCTTGAGAACTTAATAATCGAAATATATATAACGATTTTTAGGGGTTCGATTTAAGAAAAAACAACAGTCAACAGAACATCTATTTGTAGAATATTTTGTGTGTGCAGTATTTTTAACAAATTTTTAACAATGATACAATAATCATATTGCAAATGAACAAAAAAATTTTAATTTATATTTTTTTGATACACTCTTCATGATATTGCTTGAGTTTTTTTCTGCAAGCTGATGATCTTAATTCATTTGAACCCTTTTTTGTATATTCTAGGACTCTCTTAAGACGCTACTTCTTTTTGTGTCATTATCAAAACAAAGATATTATACATTCATGTGCTAGATTTATATATAAAGAAAATTGTAATATATTATAAAGATAATAAATTTTATTCAGCAAAAAATAAAATATTAAAAACTAAAAATATAAGTGTTATTTTTTTTATGATATAAAAAAATCATTTTATTTTTACATATTGAAGATATATTTGTTTATAATCTTTTAACTCGAATGATATCAATAAACTATATCTAAAAAAAAATCCAAGATGTGTTATGTATTTATGATAATATAAAAATAAAAAATGTTTATGATCAAATAAAATAATGATTTATAATAGATATAAACCTACAAGAATCTCTTTCGATGGCTATAATTACAATAATATTGCAGAATAATAATGAAGTCGACATTATCTTAGAGATAAAATACTTTAAGATTATTCCATTCAGATTTGTTTTCATGACCTAAGATCTTCTAGGATAATTTATCAGAATATATATCATACAGAATAAAAGCATGTAAGGATACAAACTATGTATATTAAATGGTTTTTAAATAATATTTTTGCTAAAAACTACATTGGTAAAGCATAATAACTAACAAAAAAACTCTAAATACAATTTAAAATAGTATACTAGGTATTTTAATATGAAATCAAAAGCACTATAAACATTTAATACTTATAATTTGCAAATAATAGTATAATTTTGTCGTCAACAAAAAGTTTGTATAAGTACTAAAAAAAATTTACAATTCATATAAACACCACTAATACCAAAAAAATTAAATCTTAATAAAATAGTATTATACACAAAAATAAATTTTAGCTTGAATAAGTTCTTTTTGAAGTGAATCTAGAATGCATAGAAATATAAATTTAGATCTAGCAATTTATGCATTTTAAAAGTAATTAAATATATTAGTTTAATTATATAAAAAAATACTTATTTTGTGCATCAGTGTATGGAATATCCTTCGAAATAAATATCTCGATGTTACTCTTTTATTGAAAAAGTTAGTCGAAAGTTTATTTTACATTAAATAAATAAACAATAAAAATTTTTTGCGATTTTTAAAGACAAATGCCTTTTATGAAAATCATTTATGTAATTTTTTTACTAAATATATTGTTTTTTATATATCGGTGTTTAAAGTATTTAACAACTATAGTAGTCATGCAAAATTATAGGTTCGTATACCAATTTTTATTGTAATTTGTATTTTATTACAAGAAAATATGAAATAGTAAGATTTCGCTTTAATTTTCACCTATAAATAAAGATCTAATAATTTATGCCATTATGTCTAATTTTCTTTTATTACCTACTTTTTGGTCCTTATAATTTTATATAATTTTTGTGTTTTCTTGTTAATTTAAGCTTTGATAATCAATAATAAATTTTGTTAATAATTCACATATGATTATAAGTAGTTGGGCTTTTAGTATACCCTTAGATATAAATTTAAATATTGATGATGGAATATACAAAAATGGGGTACTTTCAATATATTCATTGTTAAATAATTAAGTATATCGAAGGAAAACTGTTATTATATAGAGTGGCAATATTAAATGCTTTTTTAACAATTAGTTTAGCGTAAAATCGATTGTATGCAACCAACAATAATTTATATATTTTCTTTATGCAATTTCTATCTTTTTGATGTTTTTATATTGTAGATCTAATAGTAAAGAAGCCTAAAAGTTCTTAAAAATTTTCTGTGAAATTATAGCTTCATGCATATATTGAAAAAAAAATTTTAAATTTATGATGAATCTGACAAACTAAGTTTATTATAAACAGAAAAATTATGAATAATTTACTTAAAAAATAAAGCATATAGGGTATTTCGTAGGTATGATATATTTTTACATTCGAATAATAAATAATGAGAAATAGTTTTGTTCGATAATCTTAATCGAAGAAATATTTAAAAGAAATTTTGGTGATGTAAACAACATTATATGTATTTTAAAGTGTATCAGAAGCATTTTGCAATATATATCTAGCCTTTCAATTAATTATTATTAGAAATACAAAAGAAGGTAAAAAACTTGATTAGGTTTAGGTTTATTCCTTAAAATAAAAATTCCAATAATTATCACAATAATAAAAATACCATATATAATTTGGGTATATATATGATAATATAAAAGGTTTATTATTTAAAAATACTTAAATTTTACACGTTACGAGGTATCAAATTATAAATTAAAATCAAACCTATACAATATACATATTAAGGTCTGTAGGCCAAAAGATTTCATTAAAACGATTAAATTGTTTTTATTTCTGTTTAACCAATATTTTTAGCATCCTTGATTATATGATTATGCGAAAGAAATCTTGTTTTAACATGATGTATAATGAAAGCATTTAAGGCTACAAGTATTTCTACAATTGGTAGATGTTATGGATAAAAAACATTCATACCAAGAAAAAAAACAAAAAATATATATGAATGCCATGATTTTCTACACATAGATACAATATTATAAAAATGCAATCGAATACTTCAAAGATAGATAATAGATAGCTGAAGCTACAAAATACGAAATTTAAAAGATATAAAAGAAAATTTAATATCTTTTAATTTGGTTTTCTGTAAAAAAGAAATAATATCATTCTAATATACTGACAATATAAAAAATACAATTAAATTATTCTAAAATACTTTTTTTATACTCAACAAGTTTGTCTTTTGAATATACAGATTTTATAGTCTTATAGATAATATTATTACAAATGTTAATAAAAAATACAGCAACTGATGATCGAATTTATTCATGCGTGAATTAAAAGCTCTATTATATAAAAACGTGTCTAGTCGTATATTACTTTATAAACCAGCCTAAAAAAGATGTTATCCCATTTAATATAATTTTAAACTAGCATACTACATATATCGTATGCTGTCTTTGTTGTTAAAAATAACTCTTTATGCGTTTACAGAATAAATCTGGAGTTATGGCATTCAATTATCAGATTTCATGTTTTCATTTTAGATAAAAGATATTATACCTCTTTTGTATGCATTTTTAAGCTCATATAAGATTCACAAATATGACATTTTATATATCTATCAGTTTAAATTAGTCCGTTAATATATTTGGCATCAATTCTTTTGCGGACAGAATCAATCATATTAAAAAAAATTGGCTTATCATATAGAATATATTTCATATATGTTAATTCTATGATAAATATATGTAGAATAACATATTACAAGCTAGTAAAAACACATGTAAAAACATAAAAATACGAAAAACACTTAGACAACTTTGAATTAAATAATTAGATGATTTTCAAATATATTAAATATGTTAATAAGAAATATAATTTTTTTGGTAAACCTAAATTTTGTGCCAAAATATATAAGCTAAGAAATTATAATATGCTTTTAAATTTAGTTGACCAAGTAATATTTATTTATGGGTTAATTTTCTTTTTATTATTTAAACTATTTAGACGTGGTGAACGTGTGGGAAATTTTGCACAACCTCTTGATTCATCTTTTGCCACATTCACCTGTTCTATATATCAACTGCACTTTTTCTCTCAAATGAGATGAGTTCAAGTGTCTTGCGGAGTGTGTGAGATTACATGTATGCTTCTACATCGTCCGGGATTTTTAACTCAATAACAGTTGACGCAGTAAAATAATGATTCTGTCAAAATATTTTCTTGCTTATATTTAGCTTAGAAAATCTAAAATTTCATTTTTTTTATGCTCAAAATAGTTTTCATCAAAGTATATAAGCCACTTTGACAACTTAAAATGTATTGTATATCAATGTAAATACCATGAATCTATTAAAATGTGTAAATACATAACAAATAAATCATCTTTCTGTTTACAACGATATGAAAATAGCAATTGTGCATTAAAAAGCCCTTGAATTTTAGTTACAAAAGTATGAAAATCTTTTGTTATTAAATTTACACTATTCAAATATCTTTTGAATTTTTGCGAAAAAAATTATAGTATTTTTGAAAAAAAAGCTACCTATTTATTTTTTGGTGCTACTTTTCTGCTTTTCAACCCGAGATATTTGAGTTTACATATAACATTTAAGCATCGCATAACATAATAAATGTTTTTAAATAAATAATAAGAAATAAAAGTCTAATTTTGCAAAAAAAAACATATAGTTAAATACAAACAAGAAGTAAAAAAAGAGTGCCGGTCGTATATAAAATGAAGTCTTTTTTTAAACTCTCAATTACTACATTTTATAGTGCAGAATAATTCTCGTTTTGTAAAAAAAAACGCCCGCTGAACTTCCAAAACTTAGTTATAATTGTTTTTTTGTGTATTTATTTCAATGTAATTAACATGTATTGTAATATCTTCACTATATTTATCCAACTATTTCTTTCTTTGTTCTCTAATATGCTCTAAAATTGTTTCGCCTGGTGTTATTTCTTACAATATTACGTATATAGAGATATTTTACTAACAAATCTAGGAATTCACAGTTGTATATTTATATTAACATCTTTATTAAATGATCTTTTTCCAATAAAATATATGAAATTCTAGATATCTTTGGGTAAAACTTTTACGGATAAAAATTGCATGTAGTACATTATTCATTTTTTTTAATTCATAAATGTATACTATTAGAAAATTATTAATAATTAAGTATAACAAATCCCGTTTTTTGTAATATTAATCAAAAAATTTGCTTGTGGAACAAGTATAGATATAAAAAAATATAGCTAAACTAGATTTGTATAAAACCGTCATGGAATTATATTTCAGCTTGCCATTTCATCTACAAAGAAAACTGAATCAAGCAATTGTTTTTTTTTCACTATTAAGTAAAGGAAAAAATGCACTTAAACTCTAAAAATAGTTAACCTTTATAATATAAAAAACATAATTATATCAAGAAAAGAATAGAATATCTAAATTAATTACCATCAAAATATTAAATAATCTATTTTTTGCAGCTTTCGGGCTTTTATGCTGTACAAACACTATAAAATATCTTTCCCATAGAGAAATCTTTATATATTTTAGTAAAACATGAGAGACTCAAATATCCATAATATTAGATTAACTATGTTGTTTTTGTTTCACACATTTTTCATAAAAATAAAAATATATCTAAAAGATCAACTATTAGTACAAATTCTTTTTCTTTGGCATTCTCAAGAAGACGTTTTTTTATGACTAAATACTAAAATTTTACCCTAAGTGTTCATTTACGATCAAACATTAATTTTTGTAGAACAATTTATATTAGACACTAGAAAACGATACATTTTTAAAGCTCTTAAAAGGTTTTTTTTGATATATTTTAAAATGAACTATCAGCTAAATTCTATATATTTTTCTTATTAAAAATTTTTTTCAGAGAAGCTTAGTTCACAAATATATGACATATAAGCACAAAAAAAATTAAAATTGATATCGCTCCTCCTGAAGCGATTTTAGCACTGTAAATTGGAAAAACTATGGAAGAGTAAGCATTTATCTTAAATGGAAAGACGATTATATAATTTTAGTATATCACCTCTGCCGTAATAATCGTAATATTGGAAATTCGCATTGGTAATATTTTATAAATATAATAAAAACATAATTATCAAAAAATTCATAGAGGAACAAAATTTTTGTTTTTATTAGATAAATTTTTGTTTTGATATATATTTATTATCATATATAGATAAGCTAAACTTATTTCTTTATATGATGTGTTTTGTAGCGTGTTGATCAATGAATATTTGTATATCACATGGCCCAATGTTAATTATATGAAATCATAATGGTTAAAAACAATTCTAGTAACATTATTACTATAATAAAATCACGACAAACATGTGTGTAATATGCTCTATTTATTATACAAGCTTCAGATAAAAATCTAAATGTCCATATATAAGAAAGTAATACTGTATAAATACCACGATCTTCTTAAATTATAATTCTATATATTAATTTATATAAAAAGGATTTTATACATAGATATTACAAAGAGTGTTAAATACTAGAAAAATAGAGTTGATGGAAATAAAACTTTAGAACTAAATTGTGTTATGAAAAGTAACAAATATGTAAAAAAATTAAGGATATAATGCATAAAATAAGGTTGAAATTGGATATAATTTTTATATGATGTTTATGATTTTTTTCTTATTTTCAAACTAGAATGTTTTGTTCTTTAAGAGTTTTATGCGCATATATTTAATAATGCGACTGTGGTTAAAATAGATCAACCATGTAATAATACTAAATACTACTTTATTATATGTTAAAATTTTATTTTGCAGCTAAATGGCTACTTAGCAAACGAATGAATATTTTTATGTTATTTTATGGCGTATTTTGCTTCTTATATTGGGGATCACCCGAACTTATATATGAAATTATCATATAACGATTAAACAATGCTAATTCCTATCGAGTCGTGTTCTATGTTATAATAGATATTGTCATAAATTTTTTTGGCGATCATTTATGTTTATATTTTATCTAACGAGCAAGTAGACTATGAATGTATAATTAGGGTAAATAATATGCTATAGTTTTGCATGTTTATCTTAAAAAAATAGAGTAACGATTAATTATTAAATATATTATTATTCTTTTTGCAATTTTGGTTATATTTGGGAAAAAAATACAAATTTTGCATTTTGTGCTCTTAATGAAAACCTAACATACAATGAGACATGTATTGCACAAAAAACATGATATAATGTAATACTATATCTTATATTTCTAATGTGAAGCCAATGAATAATTTTTTCTAGTAGCGAAAAGCGCCTTAATTTCTATATTTGCAATTTTTAATGCAAAGAAGTACGTCTATATAATTAAAATATGGAATTTACAATGTACCTCAAAATCGAAAATGACTGAATAAATGTTCAATGTATTATTATAGCATGTGTAAATATTTTGACTTATAAAATTACGCAAGAATGATTTAATGTAGAAACTGATGTCGCTTTCTAATGTGTTGATTTATTTATCCAATATTCTTTGTGAGATAATACTTTATTACAATGTTTGCAGCATGAGTTATGCACTGTAAAGATCAAACGCATCTAGTTCTTATAATCTTTTTATATAAAAAATTTGTATTAAATGAGTAAAAAAATCATAAACGTTCATTCTAAAGTATCAAACAAGATTTGATCTCTATAATTTTTACAGCGAAAAAATAAGATCTTAAATTATTTTTTATTGATAAAGACTTTGCACATATAACACCTGTAATTTATTATCTTTGGTGCTACTATATGTACTAGTCTAATTATACATAAATTATTTTTCGAATTTGCCTATAGAAACCAATCTTCTTTATCATTCTCTAAAGATATTTTTTTCATGTAGATATTTTTTTTCTTTATAAATAATTATGATTCAGTTTGTTTACCATCAAACTATCTTAAAAATTCATTCGTTCATGCATTAATTAAAGATAGGATCATATCATAGCATTTAAGTATATATATTTAGCACATGCTCTAAACACGTGTATAATTATAAAAATAATAATAGCAAATTTTTTAATCACAGGAATACCTAAATTCTGCTGCATCTGTCTACTTTTGTTCGTATGTAGATGCAAAATTATTTATTGATCATTTATTCGAGCACTAAAATTGACTTTAAACAACATGAAGATTCTAAATTAAATGAATAATAAATTTTGTGCTGTTATGCAATTATTTGCGTAATTTTGCATATTCTGCATTTTTAAAATACAACATAAAACGAAATCTAGTGCAATTTTCGATTAATTGAAGAACTGGAAATACTTAACAAAGAATTCAAAATTATAATTCTCTATTGAATTTCGTAAAATGTGCATTATTATTACCCTCATAGTCTTTGAATAATTGATTTTAAGCAAGAAATTCCATAAGTTTGAACTATGAATCGTAGAATTTTTCTTTTTATATATATTTGAAACTTGATATTTCAATTTTTTTGAATTTGTATATTAACAAGAGCAGAATCATCAAGCCAACAAAATGGATAAAGAAGGCGTTTTCTTTTTTTAGTCTGGAAAGAAAAGCAGGGAATTTAATGTATTTCTAGAATAAAATTGTCAAAAAAATATATGTTATCTGTTCTATGGAAGAATTCAAAACTTCCTAAGACTAAATATAGGAAAAATGAAAATTTAATGAACCCATCAATTAGAAAATTCATTACGTTCTTAAACCATGCAGTTTTATTTATTAAATCTAAAAGATTTAAATTTTATTATATATAATCGTATTTTCCTCAAGCTCAACTTGCTTGGTCGGTGTGAACTGCATATTTATACTAAAGGCTATTTTTTGTTTCTTCGAAGTGTTCACCAATATATCTCTTACTAGCGCTACCTTTAAATCTTGGTTACACACTCAATTCCTACGTTTGCATGTAAGCTACGACCATACAAACCATCAGTGTTAATTTTTGGGGAAAAGCAAATTGTGATATATATTTTTTATTTCTTAATTTAACCGCAATACACCGACGAACGCCTTATATCTTTTGATACGTAATTTTAATGGTAAATATACACAAATTTGATGTATATAAATCAAAAATAAACCATAATGAAAGCATCTGTCTAATTAATTAATATTGAATATTTCACACAAATAGTTTTGCTGCTGAGTTTGCAGTGTATTTGTCTCTATTTATATTTGAGATCTTAGTTGAAACTAACATAATTGGTATTTCTTTGCTATTGTGTATGATTTTGAAAAAATTTAATTTAATAAAATATAAGTTATTGGCTATAAAATGCATCCAAATCCATATGTTAGCAGTTAACGATAGATTAATACATAAAAATTATTTTCTGGGGAAAAACACTAATAGCTCCATTATAGTAATTATAGCATAACACTAAAGCAGAATTCTAATTAAAAGCATTTGTCAAGAAATCGTTTATGTTTATATTGCGGATAAATTAAAAAAGAAATAAAATGTAAATAGAAAGTATTTGATATGAAAATTCTTTATTAATTGTTCTATGTAATGAACTCAAGCCGCCTATGACACAATATAGAGTTATAAAAACTTTATAAACACATTAATGTCAATAAGATTTTTAAATTCGCATAAGATCATTGACTATAGCCTTTTCTAATGCATATTTAAATAATTAAAAAAAATTTTAACATCAATTTAGCATATAAAAAATTAAATGAATAACTTTTTTTGTTAAATTTTTTTTTTCTGCTATAAAAAGGTATCCGGCTATATAAGAAATGATCTAGTAAGATATAAATATTGAAGATAATTTATATCGCATAGTAAATTTCAGTTAAAAAAAGTATTTTTTTTTTAAATTTAGAAATAATATTATATGACTAAAATTCCGATTTGTAAAAAGGTGAATGTTAAGAATTTCAAGCAACAAATATAAGATTTAAAAAATCAAATATTAATGCAATTAGCATAACTTACTATACTAATCCAATTGCACAGACCACAGCTATTCACTTTTTATGCAAATTACTGCAAAAATAAGCTAATCAATTGACAAAATACCTTTTGATATATGTATAAAATATTAAGTAAATTTATCAGTTGATTTTTTAATTTTTAAAAACGTAAAAATTCTATCAAACATATAACTATATATTTTTTTTAGAAAACACATATAATTTACTTACTCATACAATATTCTCGATTTATTACAATGTGCAAACATGAAATTTTAAAAAAGTCAAAACAATTTTAATAGGATTTATATCTTTTCTACAGCATTTGTAGGAAAAATATCTTTATTTTATGATTTTAATATGAAAACGACAAAAATATGTGAAAATTCCAATATTTTTATTTTATCATAAATTCTATAAATCGGGTAGATTGTTTGTTTCTGGGAATTACCGTTATTTATATTTAAACTATTAAATATATATAAAATATCTATTCTCATTACCATAAAGTAGATTTAACATAATATTAATATAAGAAGAAGCTATATTAATGGGAATCTTTATATCTTTTTAAACTAATATTTTCCCGGTTTTATCTAAAATATATATTTATCTATAAATTTATGATAAACAGCTTTTTGCGGCACTATTAAACTTTATTCTGATTTTAATGATATTTTAATGCTTTTCACCGATTGCATTTTCATAGCTCTATTTGAGATGAACATAATTTTCACCATATACACTAAAACATCTTTTGGTGATAACCACTCATGTTTTTATTATATAATTTTAATAATGCATATATAATAAACCTCTTCAATAAAAATATTGATAATATAAACTTCATTAAATATAGACTTATAAAAATGCCTATATACGAATTCTATTAAGAATAATCAACGAATGTTCATCTTATTGGATTTTACCATACTTTATTTTTATTCATATCAGTTAATAAAAAAGTATTGTTACTTAAATTCATTTTTTTCGTTCTTAAAAAATCTTTTATACCCTAAAAGTCATTTTTAAAATTGTTTCCATCAACTTCATCCGATATTCGATTGCATTCAGTTCTAAAATTATTAATTAGATTTCCATTGTTTTTCTATTTATTCATAGATTATAATACCTATACTTGAAACTTGTATTTTTAATCTGAGATATTTTGTGCCGAAGCGTAATCCCTAAAAAAATAGATTTAATGTATATGATTGATTCGATCAAATTAAGCAAGCGTTAAGGTGCTTTTATTTGCGTAAATCATAGTTATTATTTATAATAGCAGCATTTCCTTGGATTTTTAAGTTTTATTTATGCGCGGTATATTATTTTCATAATAAAAAATTAAAAAATAGTTTTATTGGGAATCCCTTTTTTGAAACGAACCTCTAATTTTGGAAAGAAGTGCGAAGCTGTTGTTAATTCAAAGTGGGGAGAACGATGATGTAAGCATCAGCTATAGGCTTTTTAACTCTATCATATGCATTACAAATATTCTTCTCTGTGCATCTGTAAGATATCTGTCCCAGTAATTGCATTAAAACATAACAAAGTGTACAATAAAAAGAATAAAATTAAGCCTGTGCTGCTTGGATTGCTTGAACTTTACATAGAAAGAAATATAAAATTTGATGTTTATGACATGATCAAAATAAATTTTTGTGATTGTCATATATTATATGTGTATAAAATGAGCAACTGTTATTAATTTTGTTTGGCAAAAAGTACTTACATGTTTCTTTAATTGATAGCAAGGAAACGAATGATAAAATAAAAATACCAAAGACAAATAAATACAACAGTATCACCTGTGATCTATATTTTTTTCTCGTGTGTCGATTTCGGGGAATTTTTTATATCGAAAAGGTCAGTTTATGGTTTTAAATGTTATTATATCAATATAAGTGATCTTTAATTTGGGATAAAAAAAAGCAAAGTTGAATTATTTAAATTCCATCCCATGATCAATAGTAAATGATATAAAAGATTTATAAGTAAAATATCAGATCTCTGTCTCTTTCCGAAAAAAAAATGTTATTTTAAATATCCTATCGACGTCAACGAAGTTCGTTATATGTTTAAAGCCTTTATAATTAGCTAGTAACGCATTTTGCTCTCCATGAATTGTTTCAAAGCTTAATAATTATTTACATTGTTTACTTGTATAGAGATAGCAATTCAAGAGATAGATATTTCAATATTTTAAAACCCGTAAAAGTTATTTTAACGTATAATTTGTGCATCAGTCTTCGGTAGTTTAATATTTTCAAACAATATTAGGCGACATTTTATACATCCCTTCACCCATTAGCTGCATATAAAAATTTACTTTTAGAAAAATTAAATGTATTAAATATCTAGTTCTTATTTCGTATGTTTGATTCATCTGGTTTTTGTACTTAGATGATGATAAAAAAAATTGGTTTATTTTGTATTTTATTTATAATAGCTGTTATTTAATAAATATACATTGATTTTAATTCGAGCCCTATATACATCTTAATCAGAATATCGAATTCGAGAAATATTAAAAAAATATATTTCTTGTACTAATATTATTTTACACTTGAAATGCACTGAAAATTATGTTCCATATACAGATGCATATTATATAAAATATTATTTTGTAGTCCAGCCTTCGTTGATCTTCTTAAACTTCGTTCTCTTTATAAAATTATTGAATTCAAATATGAAATAATATACCACCAAAAAACGTAAAAAAATTAGTTCTAGAAATATCGTGTGCTCAGTTCTTATCTAATCCTATTATCAATTACCTCAACCCCATTTTATATCTTTGGTGATGACGACGAACGTGTAAACACACACAAGAAATATGCATAACTAAAACAGTCTCAAATATGCGGTCTACCTAAAGAAAAGTAGAGCAAATGAGATTAAAATTTCGAAAACATTTAAAACACATCTAAGTCTATAATTTATATGACGTGAAACAGAGAAATCACAACCAAATCAATATAAGAGAAATATTAAGAACCATTTTATTTTACGTTTAAGATAAATGCTTACATATATAAGTGTAAAGAAAAATATTTGTATGTCACCGTATCGGGATTCGTAATAAGGGCAATTTTATCAAAACTAAGGAATATAAGGAGATATAAAAAAAGATATGTTGAGTCGAATTCGATTTAATAGATTAAGTAACTTGTATCTTCAGAATAAAATGATATATAGTAAATAAATGCAATTTACTAAATTATTCCATCACATGCTAAAGAATGTCGTATTAAACGTTTCTTAATTTATTTTGAATTTATGAAAATTATATGAAAGTGCAATTATAGACTTTTTACTTATAATTAGGCATGTCTGCATTTTTATGCACATTTTCCCCCGATAAACATGTTTTATTTATATAAATCACCTCTATGAATTCTCTCTATATTTCTGATACATATTTTTTTCTCTGTTTCTAAAGTATAAACAAAAAAAACCCACTTGCATATATTTATTTATGAGTTGATTTTCTTTTTATCAATTTTATCTATTTAGACGTAGTCAGCCCATTGGGAATATTTCACAACACCTTACGGTATCTTTTGGCACCTTCGCTGATCTATCTTCGCCAACTGCTCTTCTTATCTCAAATGAGATGAGTTCAGGTGTCATAAATTAATGTATTAAACATAAACAAATATAAAAATCCATCATATTCAAATATTCTTATATAAAAAATGCAATTTGAAGAAATAAAATTTTTCTCGTGTTTAAAACTGCAATATAAATATAGATTGAATATGGTTTAGAGATGTCATGACATTTGGGAAATTTCATAAAATTACAGATCAATCTTGTTGTCCATTTTAAAGAAAATTTCAGCCATCGCATTATAACCAGGTATGCTATCAATTCATAATAAAAGATACAAAGTACTATACCTATAACTGCTCTTTGAAGTATCTATGACAATAAGTATAACATGAAGGATTAAATTGAGTAAACTGCAATAGTGATACTTTTATTTTAATATCGATAAGATGACACCGTAAAATTAAATATATCGTGTCTTAATACAATAAATATCTAAATATTCTATTTATATTAAATGTTGACACAAGATTTCAAAATATATTGCCACTCAAGATTATCAAATTAATATAATAGAAAGAGTGATAAGCACAAAAAGATTAGAAAGCCAAAGGGGGCCTAGATTATATATTTATAGTTTAAAGAAAGAATCTTTCACCAAAATATCAAGACTAGATATATTCATTATCTATACTATTCGACTAAAAAATATTGAAATCATGTGCATAGTTATCAGCACAAATAAATATAGTTACTATACTATATAGCACAAATATTTACACATAGAAATATCTAAATAAATACTATGGTTATTCGGATTTGTTTTGAAGCATCAACAACTCATATGACTCATATTCTAAACTTGCACTGTAGAACTATAAATGTATCAAAATAATCATTTAAAAATATACTCTGTGATTCAATTCACAGAGAAATTATATCCTGTAAAATTTATATGGGATTGATTTAAGCATATTAACTGAATAGTGTTGTTTTATATTTATATTAATAACTATAACGAAAACTCAAAAGAAAAAAATATTTTGGTATTAATTAAGGTAAATAAGAAATAATTAAGAATCACTTGTAATAGAAGATACTTTGATGCTTAAATGTTATAAAAATTTATAAAATAACGACTATAATAGGTAATACATAATTATGGAGCATAGCATAAAATAAATGATCAAATATATAGAAAAAAAAATATAAGTTGATGATAATATAATAGAACAATATAATCCACTAAGTTTTCAAGATGCCCGAAATACATATTCATCTTATAATGTGACTGGATTATTGCTATAAAACACCTAGAAATCAAGATAAAACCAAGATAATCGTTTAAACTCATAGATAAATACGATAAAATCTCAATGTATTTATATGCTTTTTAAAAAGGTTCAAGATCAGATTATATAGATGTGCTGCATAAACATATGGTTATATAAGAATAAAGCTAATTTTCTAGTTAGCATAGTCTTGCATTTTTTCTTTGTGTTCACATGTTCTTAGTTATCGCATCTGTTTAAATCCTTGGATATTTAATCGTTCAAGCTATATAAAAGTATAAATGAATATAATAAATGTAAATTATATTGTTAATAGTTATAAAATACTTAATTATGTACAATGCAAAGAAACAAAGACGGTTCGTACGAGTGTTTGGAATCTACATAAACTAAAAAACTTTAAATTATAAATATTACACCAATAAAATAGATTATTTTAATACCAAACAATGTTTTTATTCAAAATAATTGAATCAAATGTATGATCGCATTTAATAAAATTTTATAATTAATTCTACTGGAATTATGGATAAAAATGAAATGATATAAAGAACGAATTTTGCAGAAAAATTTCTGATTTTATAATTTCTGTTTATGAGAATCATCTATATTTGTTGGTGATAATTTTGGTGTTTTCTTGGTAAAGGTATTTTTTTACACTGTGGTTTTAGTTTCTTATGGGACTTTTTGAAGGTTTATTTTTGTATTCCCGAAAAATTGTATGAATGTTTTTCTGTAGTTTAATCTGTATAGTTTACAAAATTTCGTATATAGCGCAAAATATTTCTATAAATTTACATATTACCTAGCGAAATATTTTTCATACACATAATATATATGACAACCACCTGAAGATCTATTGATATCATTAACTAATGGATTCTATTCTAAATTTATATTTTATGATATATATCATATTCTCATAAAGAAACCTTGGCTTTATGTAAGATTCTTAGTTAACTATTTGTATCTGTAATTAATTATGCCTTTGTAGTAACTAACTGGATTAGATATTCTAAAAGATTTTTATTCACAACTATCTAAGTGGAAAAGGTTTCCTTCGAAATTATAAACGGCTCTAAAATGACAGTGTATATGATTAAGCATAATAAATATTTAAAAATGTTTTTTTATGTTAGATATATAGTAATTTATATGATAAGCAAAATTCTAAAATATAAAAAGCATATTTGAATAGTCAAAATAAACTTTAAAATATCGCAATCTTAAAAATATATATAAAACGACAGAATTAAAATTTCATATTTTTTTATACTATGGCATGATGTTAGATTTATAAAATCTTACATATTGTGGCATACTAACAGTTTAATTGTCCTTAAACTATAAAATTCAATTAAACGATTTTGAAAATGACTATAAAATGTAATTTAAGGCAAATTTGATTTTATATATCAAATTTTTAGTTTTGATATTAGTTCATAAACCTAAAATACGAAATATTCAAATATTTTCTTATCTGAAGTAAACTTGTGATTTCATATTTTGTTTCTATTTAAGTAGATTTTTAATAATTTATATTAATACAAATTTTTCAGGGATTGTAGATCATAAACATTTCTTTCTTCTGAAGCCTAAGAAAATAAGCTATAAAGAATATGTTTAAACAAAAAATTGAATAAACTTATGTTTGCATAAAATCTTGCGCAAATATTCCAAACAAGTATACTATAATGAAATATATAGGCTTGGTTATTTTACTTCGATATCAACTTTAAGCTTACATTCTAAATTCTTTTATAGACTTTACACACAAATCAACCATAAATATATATTTTCTTTAGAAATTTTTTGCATACAATCAAAAAAATTACAATTTTTTTTATATGAATATGCATAGATCCTAAATTCGGCTTTTTTAATCCTAAATGTTCAAATAATATCTTCAGAACATATATACATATCAAATCTTGATTCCATTTTTTTATGCATATAGCGACACTTATCATTTATTTTATTATTCTCTGTATCTAGCTGTGTCAATAAAAGCCATTTTTCTGTATTGATTCTAACAGCGGAATTTATATTCGACTACATATCAGTGCTTTTTAGTTGCGATAATATATGATGATTGTAGTACTTTGTGATTATAATATGACATTATATTATAAAACTAAAAATCATTCAACGTGTATTTATTGTGAATTATGAACTTTAATACGCAAAACCAGAACATACAAAGATTTTAGATTATAATTTATATGTAGAAATTATATAAATAAATGTAAACATTTGACTAGTTTACCAATAAGATAATTTAGTCATATATTTATATATTCTAGGCCTTTAATTTCCAAACATTATTTTTAGAATATTTTTTTGCATCTTTTTAATTAAAGACTTCCAATATTATATCTAATTTATTGCGATCAGACAAATAAATAGATATAAATTTCTTTTGATACACTCTTTTGGATATTTGCTGGATTCTTTCCTGCAAGCCGATGAGCTCGATATTTTGCAAATTATTTATTTTTTTTTTGCTTAAAACTCTCTTACATACCTAGATCTCTGTGTGTAGTTCCAAAACTTGAATTCTATTTATTTATGGGCTAAATTTTAATAAATTATTTTGTATTTGTGGATTAATTTTATTTTTATCATTTAAAGATATAAAGATGTAGTCAGTCCATTGTGTTCTTTGCAAAACCCTTTGATACATCTTTTGACACCTTCCCCTGATCTATCTTCATAAACTGCTCTTCTCTCTCGAATGAGATGAGTTCAAGTGCCTGCAATGATAATTTCATTTTTATAGAAATACAATCACAAATTTTCGATAAATTATAAGGTAGTGAGGGTTATAATTTTATATTATTTCAATGTAATTTTCTTTTTCTAATTTATAAAAAACCGTTTTTGCAATAAAACTTAATGTAAAAAGATAAAAATATTTACCTATTAATTTATATGATCTATGCTATTAGATGCTGGTTTTGTTTTATTATGTCGGATTAAGTATAGGTAAAGACATTTATTTATCTTATATTCTTTCCATAAATTTATAGTGACACGAATAAATCATGTATACTTTTTTTTCATTTTTAAAAGTTTAAATTGTACAATAAATTAGGCTTATGGATTTTAACGGTTTAATGGACATAAAAAAACATCGTATTTACGCTCCATTAGGACCGGATTTATATATAAATAATTTACAAATTTTAAAGAAATACAAAAAAAATATATAAACGTATAGTGAATATATATAAGATCATAATGCGTATATTATATATTTCAAAAATTTAAATATTTTGCATTTTGTTCGAAAAAAATTGGAAGTTCAACTCATATGGATTTTAAATGCGCCACTATCATTAATGATATATTATATTTTTTATCTTGATAAATAATATTCGCTCTATCGTGATTATGTCTGTAGTATGTTTTTTTTAATAAAATATTACTTTCGCTTGTACAGTCTGTTTCTGTTTTTTAGATAATGTTTATAATATTAGATAGTGTGTGGTTAAGATCCAGCTAGAGTTAACTAGCAATAATATAATATAGATTAGATGAATTTACATATATAAATATGATTATATAATATATCCTAATTTATATTTTTATCGTTAAAACAAATACAAAATCAAATGTTCATGTAGGTAAATAATAGATATTAGAAAATTTAGTCGTTACTTAAAATAATTCATATAATACACCTTTTAAAATCATTTTTATAATAGATATGCAAATATTTTTAATTTTATTTTCTGTTATTTATAAATTATTAATATATATTTAAAAAACCTTTATTTGATGAATATCATAAGATTTTGTCAATTCATATGTCAATTTATATTCTTATCTACGATGAAGGTTTGATTTTAATTTTAAGTGCTTCTATGGGTTGGAATATAACGTGAACGAAGCTATCTAGGCACTAAAAGGTAACTAATTTTTATATCTATAATATTTATATAATATACATCCAAAATGACAAATCTATTATCATAAAATTCATATTCTAATTATTAATTAACATAAGAAAAGTCGTATAATATTATTGATCTGTCTAAAGCTATATATGTTTTAGACTGCAACGTTTTTTTCATTCTATCCGATAGACTAACCTTTTAATTCTGATATTTTCTGGTCATCATATAAGTGTTCAATAATATGGCATAAATTATAATATTTATATTTCATGTATAATTTTGGCTGTATATTTTTATTTTTACAACATGAAAATGCACATAGGATCTAAAACTTGCTCTATTTATATAAATATATTTATATTTGTTATAGTTATCTTTAATATTACTTTTTGGACTTTAACTGTTGTACTTCTTATATTAATTCATGTAGTTCATGTATCCTATAAGTTTCTGCGTCATATTATAGATACTAGTATAAATTTTAGTTTTCAAGCGTCTAATTTATATCAATAATTTTTTTTGATCGCACTCATAATATTTGCTCTATATGAGTATACAACAAATTTTAAAAGACTTTTATATTTTTACATAATTTTTTTACAGTAATTAGTCATATAAATCAATTATACTGTATGAAATAGTTCCATTGAGATGCCGATGTAAGAGTATTCAAAATAATCACAATATTTTGGAGCAATTCTTTATGAAATTTTTAAAATAAATGAATTAAAATAATGTCGGTTAATCTTTTTTTATTTGATATAAGGCTTTAAAATCTCGTTGATTATATGATAAATACATTTTAAATGGTACTGAGCTCTATAACACATAAAATATATATTTTTTGGTCTTTCGATGCCATAATACTAAAGTATTTCCATCAAGTAATTTTTATAAACAAAATTTTACAATGCTTTAAGGTCCTCATGAATACTGGGGGAGGATCAATATATATTTAATTACGTTTTACATATTCAATTCTTAGTGTTAAATATACTTTATCGTATATGAATAGCCAACATTACCTTTCATCTAAGTAGATTTATTATTTTCAAAAATATATACATTACTTTACACGATAAGACTGTCAAGAGGCTGTATCTACATCAAGCGGGTATAATTGACATAAAAGATTGTATTTCTATTTATTTGCACTTTTAAAATAAAGATAAAGTTTATTATTAATGTAAAATTTCCAATCGACTCATTTATGTATAATGTGGTATCTTGGATACCTATTAAACTCACTAAGAAATGTTTTGTAACCCTGATTAGAAAATGCATAAATAAAGAAAACATTATGGCATATAAAAATTAAATCCTTTAATTAATTTGTTTGTTTTGTATTATATTATATGTCAATAAAGGCTTTTCAAAGCATAATAAACATAATAATTTGCAAAAAAATATACTCATACATGTTATTTTGCTATATTTATGATTGTATTCAATACCTTACCTTTCTTATTATTATTTTTTATGCACGTATATAGAAAAAGCAACACTAAATCTTCGCATCTATTTATTTTTCATAAATTTTGATTAGCTAACTTATTCTTTACTTTAAATTTGCCACGCGTTTATGTCAATTTTTCTATTCTAATATGTCACTTGGTATTTAGTTATCTTTTTTGAGGATTCATATCATATGTTATATAATTTAATATGAATTTAAAAGTTCTTCACGACAAAATTTATGATAAAAATGGATTGTGTTATGGTTTCAACATTGATAACATATCATCATTTCTATTCAGTCTTAAAGCTATATGCAAAAAAATAGTCGTCAAGATGATACGTCACATAGACATATTGGATCCACAGAAAATCAGACCGGTCGATTTGATTTAATTAATTTAATTTAAATCAAATTAAATTAAATTAAATTTATGCAAGCTTAGAATAAAAAATCATATGTTTATGGTATTAAAATTGATATGATATTAAATTCGATATAAATTATATTTAAATAAGTTCAAGTGAACATAAATAGAGCCTAACTTGTACTATAATCTATATTTACGATCTTTTGATTTTAATAGTTTTGTTTTTCAATCGTCTTGTAGATTAAAAGGCTTACCTAAACTTGTTTTGTGTGACTGAATATTCTGTTATGTATTTAAAAATCTAGATATATGGATATAATTTATCCGTGTTTTTACTAATGTTGGAGTCTATATATGATTCTATTTCTTTGTATTCTCCTTCGTCTGTATATTAAGAATTCTTTTCTGATACTTTTCAAATTTGATTTTTATGTGTAGTTTTAGTCCTTGATAATAAAAACCAATGCTAATCCTCAGACACACTTTTTACTGACTCTACAAATGTTGCGAAAAAGAATTATCGCTAAACTCTATTTCTTGATATTGGGTAATTTTGCTTTAATCATATTCTAATCGCTTAAAATATCAAGCCAGGTTTATATGTTGTTCTATTAATGTTGCGGCGATTTCTGCGTATTCTTTCCTTAATCTAACCTATTATTGCTGTGGATGTTGAGTGTGAAACGAATCCATGCACTGAAATCTTTTTAGGAAGGCTTATAAAATAGAAAGTCTTAAGTTGAAGCGATTTTGGGTACTGATATCTAATTTATAAAACCATTTTTTGCTGATATATTACTTTAATTTTCACTGTTGATATCCGTAAAACAATTATATAGGCATTCCAGCTATTCCACGAAACGTTCGGAGCCAATAATCGATTTGCTCCCATTTGAAACCATACAACTTACGTCCATGCAATAAAATACCATTTTTATGGCAACAATTTACAGAATTTTATTTCTTCTTTTAAAGATATATAATTAAACAATTTAGTTGGCTTTTTATTAATCTAAGATTTTCAGTATATTTGCTTTACTGTCATAGTCACAAAAAAATTCATATTATTTGATAATAAATATGTTCAATATTTTATATAATATATTAGAACTTCTGGGCATGTGTGCTTAAATATGAAAATAAATAACATTATATTTACGTAGTTTTATTCTTCTTCTGTAACATCTAAATGTGCGGTTTTAGTGTGTATTCTTCCACATTTTTTATGCAAGATGTATAAATAAATTGATATAAACATAAAATATTTCGGGTCTTTATTTTAAACTTATAATAAAAACAGGTTCATATGGACAGCACATATTATTAAGAATATATTATGCGTATGTCGCAGAAAATTTTGGCCAAAAAAAAAATTGATGCTAGATTACTCTTGTAAACTACACAATGTAACAAATGTTGGCTAAATTTCAAAATTGATGTTTTATTTATAACAACTTTTTATAAACATACTCTCTGACAATAATTATCATTTAACACTCTAAATATTGTTTTTATTAAAAATTTGCTTTTATGTGAATGCACATTTGAAGGCTGTATTCTTATGCGGCATTTTTAGATTAATTATAACTATTTTTTTTGAATACTATAATACATAGACGGTGAAATTATATACTTTAAATATAGTCTAACACGGATATTATAAATTTGGGAAACGATTGAAAGGAATTTAGAATATTATTCATGTATATGCATAGATAGAAAGTAAATAATTTGTGAAAAAATCGCTGTATTCTATTTGTAAAAAAAATAAAATTTTTTATTATTTAAAATTTTATGCAGATATATTTTTGTTACCTTTAAAAATATAAAGAATATATTAGCTATAGTTAAAAAAAATTAATAAAGAGAATTTTATATCATTTAATGCAAATTCATATGATTTACACAACATCCAGATAAAAAAATATATTATATTATAGAATAATAGCAGAATTTTACAATTATCACATATAGCCTTTTTGTAGTAGAACTATTCTCAGTATGTAAGTCATGCCGGAAGTAATGAAATAAGTGTGAAACAGAGATTCCATGAAGAAATGTCTAAATTTTTGTAATATCATATATTTTTATGCCAAAATAATAGGTTTTGAAACTTTTCTTTGATAAAGATTTATGTTTAACGCCCAAAGATGGTTTTTTTCAGTGGTATATCAAGGGAAATAAGATTAAAAATTTAGGTTATAAATATAAAATAGACCTGTGTCATTTGTATGCAATATCACTTTTTATGCATATAAAATACTCGAAACAGAACTTTATTAATCATTTTCATATATTTAAAGAAATATTGAGGTATTTGAAAAGTGATCCCAAATTTTATTCAAAAAAAATACGTAGGTATGAATTTTTCCATAAAGAAGTTCTCATTGCAAAAAAAAAATGCTTTTTATTATATAATTCAATCAAAACATCCAGAATTCTAAGTGTTATTACAAATTCCTATTAAAATACGAATTTCATGCGTTTGTGACAAATTGAAAATATACATAAAACTACAGTTGTGTAAAAACATATTTTTTAGAAAATTATTTTAAGATCAAAATAATAATTTTTTATGCACGAATAAAGTTAAAAATTACATAAAAAAATTCTGCTTGTAAATTATATGATCTGTATGTTTATATGAATTTTTTTTGTGGTATTTTGAGATTTGTTGATGATATATTAAATGTAAAAGAAATTCATTGATTTATATGTTTAATTTGTTTTATGTAATCTTTGACGTCTCTTCATATTATATTTTTATCGTTAAAAACCTTAGCTTTCCCTGGCATATTTTAATCGACGATTAATGAAATTTCACAAATATCTGCCATTTTACACAATTATTCTCTTTTCAGTAAAGTATTTGATCATATTAAAAAAAAAAAAAATTTCACATGTAATTACAATTAAAAATAAATCTGAAAATGCATACATGTTTATATCAGTAATACATGCAAATTTGTAAATTTTTCTACAAGATATTTAGTATCTAAAATCTTTTAATGAAACATAGGATAACATATTGATCTAAATTTATAATGCTATATCATGCTATAAAAATTAAAAATCAAATCCAATAGATATTAAGTTGGAATAAAAATATGTAGCATAAAAAAATCATATATATGTTCGCCATTATTTATAAGGATATTGCTGGCGATAAAATTATATTATGTAAGATGATTTTTCAAGAATACATTTAAAACTATGATTTATTCGTTTCGTGTCAGAAACAGTTTTTCAAGCTTATTAGTAAATGAATTATACATGAAAAAGGTTTTTGTAAGTTTCTTAATTTAAATACAAAGGACAGAGTAATTAAAATTTTATAAAGTATTTTATTTCCCATGCCTTTTTGCACTTATTATACACCCATTTCATTTTTTATCATATTACATAGTTAATTCATTTATAACTAAAATTTTATATCAATCTAGTCGGTAACTGTTTTTATATTACCAAATTATAAATTTTTTTCCACATATATAATATATAACAATTTTTTATTTTTTAAGCAATCAAAATTATGAAGCAAAATAAATGTTCTGAACATGTTAGAGATTTTAATAAATTCTTTTTTAGCTTTTAATCTAATTCAAAGTTTTTTTGTAGAACCTGTGTACTTTATCAAAATTTTTCAAGTTGTAGTAAAAAAAATTACATGTAAGCTTTTGGGGGAGAATAGTATAATTTTAGAATTAATGCATGTATTTTTATTTACAATTTCAATAAAGACTCAAACTCTTCGTATGTCCTTTGTAATTTTAACAAATTATGAAGATTGTAAAATCAATATTTTTAAAGCTTAGATCAATTCTTTTTTTTAATATAGTAATATAGATCGTTTAAAATTTTTGTAATTTAAAACCTACAACTTAACTAATAGATTATATATCTCATCATAAAGTTCAAAAAATATATGTTCGTAACTTCTTTATATTATGTGTTGTTATAAAAATATACATTCATGAGTAAAATTTTATAATTATTTACACTAACCTTTTATATATAATAAACTTTGTTATATTCTTGTAATCTATATCAACATAAAATAATTTATTTCATAAATAAAAAGATTTAGTTGCCATTTAATATTTTTTAAAAACCCTTTTTATCATAAATTCCGTATCTGAGGTTATATTTTTTCGTGTATTTTATAAGAATTGTTTTTTGAGCAGCTAACATTATTTAAAGGCTTTTAATATCTTAAAATCATGGTAAAAAAAATTACTAGGCATTCATTAGATATAGATAAAATTTTCTTTATTTTGCATAAAAAAATTATCGATTATTCGATTATAAAACTAAAATCAAAGTTAATAATTTATATTTATGTTATATTTTTTAAAACCATTTTCTGTTAATATCTTTGTATTATAAATTATATTTTAAAAAATGAAATCGATGACACACGGTATTGATTGTATTTTTGTCTTATAATTAGCAAAAATACATTTTAAGAAATTATGTTAGTAAAGAAAAGGTTCTGTGTTGCTTATCAACCTGAAAATGTATTTTAATATAAATTCTTGGTTTTAAACCGATCTATGTTTTAAGTGAATTTTGTAATAAATCTTATCTGTATTCTCAAATAGTCGTAGATAACAAAGTATGTTTTTATAAATATTGTATTTTTTTAAATGATCTAATTCTATTATTAGCTATATATAAAGTTTCATGTCCAAAACCTACAAAATTTTAATAGATCTTATGCTAGAATTGCAACCCTATTTAACTACATGATATCGAGTATAAAAACTTTAATTTATATATAATTGGAACGTTCAAAACTACTAAGCACATGTGTATAGATTAAGTTATAACATTTACATATAATGTAAATATGTTGCGTATTGATTTTGCATTTTTTTAAACATTTTTTGTATACTTTGTCATTTATTAAGCCTCTAAAAAGATGTAAATGTATATATGATGAATTTTATTTTTCTGTGTTAGATTTGATAAAAATATAATATAAAAATTCTTTTTTGATACTCATTACTATATTTATAGCCAATTAGAAATCAACCATGTATAAATGTGGGGTAAATGAATTCTATTTTCTTTTACATTTAAAGGTATATGATCAAATGCAAGGGCATTCAATTATCAAAAAGCATGTGTTAAATGTTTCCTATGTATATGAACTAAGAAAACACTGGGGACGAGACCTATATTATTAGAAAGATTTTCAAGTACGCTACACATACTATACAGCAGCAGTTATGATTTGGGTAGATTCCTAGACGTAGAGGCTGTGTTATGAGCTGTAAAATAAATTTTTGGAAATTTTTTCTGCATGTGAATCATTTGCAATCGTGATGTAAATCGTTAGTTTTTGCAGAAATATGCTTTCTTGATGTGAGGAAATATAGATTTTTTAATTTAATATTAGATCCATTATACCATATATGAGAATTAATTACATAAGAAATGTAAAAATATGACAATCAAATATGAATTGATAGAAATAATGGTTAATTGACTTGTAATATATTCACTACTCATGTGTGTGCATAAAACACGATGGGCTCTATATATTTCTATACAAAAACATTGAATGATATTGGAAAATAAATAAAACAGCGTCTATATATATAAAGGGCGAATTATTCGCTAAAGACAGATCATGAAAAGTATAAATAGCTTAAAATTTATAATTTCTTGAAAAAAATAAAATTGTGATCATATTTCATATTTCAAAAATACCTGTAGACATACATTGGTAATCTTATCAAAAAATAATTTAAGCTTTATTCTAAAACTCTTTTGTATGTATTGCATAAAAGCCAAAATAATTTTTTACGAGTAATTGTCATTTTGAATGATTTCCCAAATTTTTATATAAATTATTTGATAAATCAGTTAAATACTCATACGAAGACACAAAATTTAGAGTAAAACAAAACTTTAAATATTCGAATATGATTATAAACCACATTTTACACAGGCTTTGTTGCATTTTTATATACTCGCATCTTATATAAGTATACTTCGCTTCCATTATATTCTGTTGGCAGAAAATTTTATATCGATATAAAAACGATGCGATTATTTGTACAATCAATAGATATAAAACAGAAATTAGATATTAAATATGGTTATTTATTTTGATATACAATCTAAATTTATAAATTCGATCAGTTGAGCATATTTCGATTTTCAACATAATAAGTTTATTTGTATTTTTTAAAATTTGAATGATAACTTTGATATTCCTTTTGCTATTTTAATACATTTTGAACATATGGGCGGCAAAAATTGTATCCTTCATATGAAAAGATTTAAAATTAAGTTTAATGATTTAAAAACCAATAAAGTATAAATATTTATGAGATGTATAACAAAAATTCAAATAGGATTAGTGTTATTAAAATATTAATTTTCTTTAAAAGTATTTTTTGAAGCGTCATGGATTTACATCTTTAAGCCATATAGTTTCAGATCAATTTCAGCAAATTGATCTATGATTTTATATCTGTTCACATTCATGGTATTTTAAATATGAAATATCCATAAAAACGTAAAAATTGTTTTAGATCACGTGTTTTTGACCATGATAAACGAGTCGAATTTATTAGGTGTCATAAACACTGTATGTAACAAGTCGGAAGCTAATTAATGTGAGGCAGTTTACAGGTGTATGCTCCAATTCTTGCAGATGGGCCGGATTGAATAGCCGTTTAATGATTCAAAAATACACATAGGAGAATATTTAAATCTACAATCATAAAATTATGGTCTAATATATACACTATAAATCCACCAAACTAGAAATTATATCATTTTTTATAAATTTTGGTATATCGAGTATTAACCGGAAGAAAATATCAATCCGAACAGATCGTTGTAGCTTTACTTAAAATTAGAGCTACAAGCAATGATGATAATAGGGTAAAAAATATTACAATTGATAAATCAGTGTAAAATCATGCATTTTAATTTATAGTTTATGAAATGCAATAAAATCAAAAATATATATTTTTAGATCTGTACAAATACAGAAATGTAAAATACATTGATATTGATAATTTATAAACGACGTTATAGCTAGATAGCATATAAAGGTATTTGAAGCAAAGCGTGTAGAAGAAGATTTGAAACCCTAGAATAGTTATATTGCTGTTTGTGGATCCAAAAATATAATTAAATAGTAATAAAAAAAAATGTTATAAAATATAAAATACGTTCCATTAATTTATATTTATTATGTCGAAAAATTTTTATACCAGAAGGAACTAGATAAAACGAATTAGGTTGAGGTATATATACAAACCTTGGGATTGAGAAAAGCCCTTGAATCATTAGGTTTCGAAACGAGGAGAAGTATCGAAGAATATTTCTGGAAATATGAAGATAACTGAAAGTTTAAAAACGCTGTCCACGCAAGGAATCAAGCAAGTCGTGGTCGGAACAAAAACTAAAATTATAACCTTGAATTTAGCTTATAAATAAAAAATAAGAGGACTATAAATTTCTAATTTTTTCATCATATTAATAATAAAAACAGAAATACATTTGTAAATTGACAAAATATTAATAAACGTATAATATTTTAATAGTGGTATGTTTGTTATGAAATAATTTTTATATGAGTAGAGAAAATCCAATAACTATTTTCAAATATATTATCAACTTTAGACATAGAAAAATCTTTACATTAAAAAATAATTTATCTATGATAGAATCGACAATACCATTTACCCTTAAATTTACCTGCGTGTTATTTACGTATATAAATATATATAGCAATTGTTATTTATTTATTATTCCAACTTTTGAATCAGAAGGTGTAATCAAAGGCATAAAATAAAAGAATAGAATATTATATATCTATAATAAAGAAATATAAAACTAATATAGTTTTAAAAAAATAACATTCCGTAAAATAGTATTCAAAAAAATATGGATTAGAAACCATTAAAGATATCCAGATTAACTCTGTCTTGCCAAAAAAAACTGTTAATTTACGGCTTATGTGTATATTTCAACTAAAATACAAAATAAAAATCAAGTAA
>NW_028233015.1:0-35180 GCF_057557595.1 Rhyacophila brunnea | reverse complement strand
AAGATATAACTAAATGTCAACAATGCAATTATTTATACGATATTTTCATGTTTTATCTTTTTCAATGATAATTATACCATTATTTTTATGGTTTTTTGATATTTTTTTACTTTTTACCATCCCTTAATCCACAAAATTATTAATAATTTACTTTTTTATTGTAAAAGTAAAATTAATTCTTATTACTTTTATAATTATTATCTTTAAATTCTGAACAATGCTTTTTTCTTTCTATTATAAACAAAAAATATATTCATTCTATTTTATTTTTTTTTGTTATTATTGGATATTGTATCTTTAGATTAAGATATTCGAACACATCGTGATGTTAGAAAAGCGTTCTTAAATAAAATTATATGCTAGCATATTGTTTTTCTATTCTAATTTTGAACTTTCTAGATATAAAATATAGTTATCAAAACATTCGATTTTTCTTTTAAATTAGATTACGAGAAAGAATAACAAAAAAGAAAAATATTTTATATATAATGATACAATAAATTGTGATTTATTTTATTATATTTTTTAACCATTTTTTTACAAACTATTATACTTTTTTTTATAAATTATTTATCCGAAATATTCTTCTGATTTTATTTAAATTTTCATTTAGAATCTATAAATTATTAAATCACCATAAAATTATTAATATTGACATTTATAATAATAATACGCATATATATGTCTATTACATACATTAAACTAGATTTTCTGACTCTAAAGATCGACATATCAATTGTTCTTTATAATATTTAAAACCGAAATTTTTTTTATGTTAAGATTATTTGTTAATTAAACAATAGTATGAAAAGTTTTGAGATTTTATTATATGTATTTCTATTTCCCATTTATTTCTTTGTTTAAGATTATCTTGTTAATAAATTATTATTTTTTTAAGTTTTTTATTTTATTTTTCATATATATAGAAATATACTGGCGAAATCGAAATAGTTTTCGTGCTTAGTAATTTAGTATAATCTAATAATAGATTCATCTTTTAAGAAAATGAAATTTTCAAAGGAAATATAAATAGATTGAAAATTCAAAAATACATTTTTCTATTTAGACACCAGATATTAGAATTTGATGTAACAATTTGAAGTTTAATGCACTAATATTGACAATATTGAATTATAAATTACGTCTCTGATAGACAACTATAGTTATTGTCCTATTTTATTCCATATAAATTGTAATTTTGATTGATTATTTGTGGCTTAATCATCATATTTATACCAATCTTTTGGTTTTTTTCTTTATATAGGCGGTTTTCTACTTTTCTAGTTGTATAGAATAAATCTTTTATGTTAAAAAAACAGCTTGTTTCAAAATAAATTTATATTAATAGTCAATTTTATTATAAATATTTTATGAGTAATGTTATATTATCATTTTTCTATGCTATTTTAAATATAATATGTCTGCAGCGAGATGAGAAAAAACAAGTTTTATGTATTTTTTTAATGCTAAAAAGACATATCAATCTCATTTTAATCATAATTTTATTACTTTTAGCTGAATTATGTCGCTGAATAGCCGAATAAGTGGTGATAAATATGTCCACTAGCATAGAAAGAAATCGTACAATGATAATTTATCACATATAAAATACATTATCTAAAGTTGATAGAAGATAAAATCATCTTTTTGTGGATATATAGCCATAACAAACTTGGTTATATTTAAGATTTTTTTGCCTTATAATGGATATTTATATACTCTACTAGACATATCTAATATTAGTACATTTGTTTTGTTAACCAGAAAAGGTGAATTTATTGATTTTTTGGTCAATTCCAAGCTTTATATGTTGCCATATTTTTTTCTGTCTTAAAAAAAACCTAGAACCAAGTCCTGTTTGGCAAAAAAAACAATTTTTACTTGCTGATCATACTTTTATAAGCTAAGATACACATTCTGACTTTCTCATATTTCTCATTATCTGCGATTTTTTTTAATAATTAATGACATCGCAAAAAAAAGGGATTTTTTTTCTTGTAATAAAATAAAGTTTTCCCTATTGAAATTATCTTTTTAAAACGTAAAATACTTAGAAAATCATAAATTTTATATTTTTCTTGTTTCTGAAACTTTTATGTGTGGATTAAGTCGACTATTTTTTTTCTTTATTTTAGTGGTTTTTTTATGTGATAATAACTATCATATACACCAAATCGAAAAAATATGTTTTGAATTATAAATCGTTATAGATTATGCTTGATGTATTTTGATATGGGATTTTAGTAGAAAGTTTAAGGGTCCTATTATTTTTTTTTCTTTTAATGATCAATTACATAAAATATTGAATATATTTTTATATCTTATTAAAATATTCAATTATAAAAAAAGATTTTGATATCATTTAATTGATTTTGATGTCTTTTAAATAGGATTTTTATAGTATGTTTCTTATATACGAAAAAAAAGGTGGATAATGCTAAAATAGGTAATTTTTATGAGTCAAATGTCAAAAAAGCTGTTTAATTTATTAAGTAAATGAAGAAAAATGTTTTTTTTTCTTCTTTTTTTTTAATTTTATGTAATTTTTTTTTATATTTCTAATCATCTAAAATACCAACTTTTTCGATTTTTTATACACTGAGATATAATTAAAACCCAATATAATGTATTTTGTAAATTATTCACACACATCGATAACACATTTCGGTAAAATAGACATGATTTTGAGTTTAAATCTGCTTGCTAAAGTAAAACAAACAACAGATTTAATGATTAAAAATTTAAAGAAAGCATTTTTTATATACTATTCTGGTGATTTATATGCTATTTGATACATATAGTCGCCTAAATAACTATAAAGAGGGGCTAATTCTGTTAGATAGCTGAATAAAAACCCTTTTTTGGTATTTTTCTCTTGCAAATTAACACATCTAATGTTGAATATTTCTATAATAGAACATTTATAATAAATTGTTGTTAAAAAAATACATAAATTGTTAAATAGTTCAGCTAGGATGAAGAAAAAATGTCTATTTTAGAATACGGTGTTTGTTAAATACTATTTCTTTATTTATAATAATAGAAATTAGCATTTTTCTTTATATATCTAGTTATTAATAGTTTTATTTTCTGTTTTTTTCTTATAACATTTATTATAATGCATTTACCATATAATAAAAAAGTAGTTAGCCTTTTTTTTTAGATTTGTCATGTTTAAAAAGTAAATATATATGCAGAAATAATAAACATATTGCTCTGATATAAAGTGAAAAATGCATAAATACTTGATTTTATTATAAAAAGTGTATTTTATAGCAAAAAATTCGACAATTTATATATGATAATCTATGTTTTATGTTTCTATAAAAATAATATATTTATATTTTTTAAATTACGATGCAATGAACACAACAATAGAGTCGCCCTTCTAGGGTAGGGGCGACTCTATTATTATATTTATCACTCGTTTATGATATTATTTCTTACCATGTTTTCAATGATCAGTTAATCTTCATCTAAAATCTTTCAGTTTTAGTGAATAAAATATTTAGCCATTGATGTCTTTTACAAATTAAAAAGCCTTTTATCACTTTTTTGTAATGAAAAAAAAAACATCAAAATCTGTGCTAGATTACAAAATAAAACATAAATAAGAGATATAATTGCAAGATATAATCACTCTTCTATATTAAGATTGCTTCAACAGCAAATATTCATAAATTATATCCAAAAACGTAATAAATACATTTTTCGTCTTTTCTTGGCAACATAAAACCTGGATTTTATATAACTTGCATTATTTAAATTGTTGTATTTTGGATATTTTATATATATATGTTAAATAGAAGCAATTGTCTACAAAAGTTAACACAAATAAGTTCTGATGCTTTTTTCTATAGTAAAAGTTTACATTTATTTGTGATTTTAAATCTATTCGATTGACATAAAAAATCACATATCCGTGTTTGTAAAAAACGATAAAAAATACTATTAGTGGTATGAAACAATATAAAAAAGGTTTTTTATGCAATTCCTTCTGCTATAATTTGAAGTTTTTCGTTTTTAAAATCCATAAGCTGTAACAATAAAAACTTATCTTCTGTATCGTAGTGTGAGTTTTATCTTAAAAATACAATGTTTTTTTTCCCTTTTCTTGATAATCTGTTTTATTTGTTTATAAAATTACATAATAAGCCTTATGTGAATAAAAAAAGGTTTTTTTTGTTTTTATAGATAATTGATTTCAAATCATATGTTTAACTATTTAAAGATTAATATTTAATTGCATAATAATTTTTTTTCTTATAAATAGGTTTGAATATTACTCGTTACATTTTTATATGTTTTACTATATAAAAACGATTATTTTGTGTTTAACTATATATACTTTTATAGATTCTATCTCTTAAATTTTAAAAGACTGGGTTTATTCATATACATGATAGTCTTTTTTTATGCTCTTTGAATAACAAAAAAGATATTAATATGCTGAGAAACCTCTTCTATATGAACTATTTTATTATTTTATACTTTATTATATTTGATTTGAATAGCGTAATATAATGTTTTTATATTTATTCTCTAATCGATATAACTATTACATTATGATAAATTTTGTTTCTTTTTCTGTTTTTATATAAATAAAATCAAAAATCGTATGTTATTTTAGATTTTATTTTTATTTGTTAAACTAAATAATATATTTGTTGTTTTTTTTACAAATCGATAAAACCTAGAAAATTTATTATTATATTTTAAAACAATTTTATGGCTGTTTGGTCCTCTTTTTTTGTAAATGACTTTATATTTTTTTCGTTATCTTCCATTTTTTAATAAATCTAATAGTTAACTTTTCAAATGTGAACATAAATTTTATATTTCTAGATTTAAAAATTCATGGTTTTATCCACTCAAATTATTAAATTGCCAAGCATTTACTGTTTCAAGTGAATATTATAGTAGAATTTTCATATTTATAGAATTTTATTCAAGAATTATGGTATATTCCGAAGATATATGTTTTATAATGATTTTAGACGTGGGTTAAATAAAATCAATTTTGAAATTTTTTTTTTGAAATTTTATTTAGATGGATTTTGTCTGAAGGTTCAAATTTTACAATGATTATAGACATGGGTTTTATTTTAATTAATTTGGACTTTTTTTTTAGCAAGATTCAATCGAAGGTTTAAATTTTATAATAATTATAGACAAGGAAATAAATTAAATATACACTGTAAATTGAATAATTATTTGATATTATTTGTTATTATTTGATATTATTTATATATCAACATTTGCTGTTTTGTTTTTATGTTTTACGTTTTTCGTTGGATATAATTATTTGCTTACAATAATTCAATTTTGTATTTTAATGTATTAATAATCTTAAGCTTCTATAAGATGTTTTATCGTATATGTTAAATATTCTGTTTTGCTTCATTTTAGTTATAATAATCTTGATTTTTGAATTTTACATAAGAATGTATACAAAGGTTTAATATTGTTACTTTATATGAAATTATATTTTATTATTTATATCACTGCTATTACTAGAATTCTTTTATTTATATATTTTTTTGTAAAAATTTCGCGATTCTTGAAAAAAATTATATACTTTCTGGAATTGATGAATAGAAATATATGAATCCTTTTATTTTTTAGTTTTTATAAACCTGTGTTATGTTCTCAACAGTTTTCTTTTGGCCTTTATCTAAACAAAGCTGATCTAAAATGGTCATTGATCAAATTTACCCCTTTTCTAGATAAGAAAATTAAATTATACGATTTTTATCATGATATTTCCGTCTATTTCTTCGAAATTTTGTCATAATACTGATATTTTTTCCATTGAGTTTATAAATATGCGTTTTTTTCTGAAAATGGGGCATATTTTTGAAAAAAAAACAAAGCTCTGTATATCCTTTATCATATTTTCTATTTTAGTTTATCTTTTTAATCATCGCTATGATAACATTAAAGTCCGAAAGTTCATGTCTATATGCTCTTATGCAACTGAGATCATAAAGATATAACTAAATGTCAACAATGCAATTATTTATACGATATTTTCATGTTTTATCTTTTTCAATGATAATTATACCATTATTTTTATGGTTTTTTGATATTTTTTTACTTTTTACCATCCCTTAATCCACAAAATTATTAATAATTTACTTTTTTATTGTAAAAGTAAAATTAATTCTTATTACTTTTATAATTATTATCTTTAAATTCTGAACAATGCTTTTTTCTTTCTATTATAAACAAAAAATATATTCATTCTATTTTATTTTTTTTTGTTATTATTGGATATTGTATCTTTAGATTAAGATATTCGAACACATCGTGATGTTAGAAAAGCGTTCTTAAATAAAATTATATGCTAGCATATTGTTTTTCTATTCTAATTTTGAACTTTCTAGATATAAAATATAGTTATCAAAACATTCGATTTTTCTTTTAAATTAGATTACGAGAAAGAATAACAAAAAAGAAAAATATTTTATATATAATGATACAATAAATTGTGATTTATTTTATTATATTTTTTAACCATTTTTTTACAAACTATTATACTTTTTTTTATAAATTATTTATCCGAAATATTCTTCTGATTTTATTTAAATTTTCATTTAGAATCTATAAATTATTAAATCACCATAAAATTATTAATATTGACATTTATAATAATAATACGCATATATATGTCTATTACATACATTAAACTAGATTTTCTGACTCTAAAGATCGACATATCAATTGTTCTTTATAATATTTAAAACCGAAATTTTTTTTATGTTAAGATTATTTGTTAATTAAACAATAGTATGAAAAGTTTTGAGATTTTATTATATGTATTTCTATTTCCCATTTATTTCTTTGTTTAAGATTATCTTGTTAATAAATTATTATTTTTTTAAGTTTTTTATTTTATTTTTCATATATATAGAAATATACTGGCGAAATCGAAATAGTTTTCGTGCTTAGTAATTTAGTATAATCTAATAATAGATTCATCTTTTAAGAAAATGAAATTTTCAAAGGAAATATAAATAGATTGAAAATTCAAAAATACATTTTTCTATTTAGACACCAGATATTAGAATTTGATGTAACAATTTGAAGTTTAATGCACTAATATTGACAATATTGAATTATAAATTACGTCTCTGATAGACAACTATAGTTATTGTCCTATTTTATTCCATATAAATTGTAATTTTGATTGATTATTTGTGGCTTAATCATCATATTTATACCAATCTTTTGGTTTTTTTCTTTATATAGGCGGTTTTCTACTTTTCTAGTTGTATAGAATAAATCTTTTATGTTAAAAAAACAGCTTGTTTCAAAATAAATTTATATTAATAGTCAATTTTATTATAAATATTTTATGAGTAATGTTATATTATCATTTTTCTATGCTATTTTAAATATAATATGTCTGCAGCGAGATGAGAAAAAACAAGTTTTATGTATTTTTTTAATGCTAAAAAGACATATCAATCTCATTTTAATCATAATTTTATTACTTTTAGCTGAATTATGTCGCTGAATAGCCGAATAAGTGGTGATAAATATGTCCACTAGCATAGAAAGAAATCGTACAATGATAATTTATCACATATAAAATACATTATCTAAAGTTGATAGAAGATAAAATCATCTTTTTGTGGATATATAGCCATAACAAACTTGGTTATATTTAAGATTTTTTTGCCTTATAATGGATATTTATATACTCTACTAGACATATCTAATATTAGTACATTTGTTTTGTTAACCAGAAAAGGTGAATTTATTGATTTTTTGGTCAATTCCAAGCTTTATATGTTGCCATATTTTTTTCTGTCTTAAAAAAAACCTAGAACCAAGTCCTGTTTGGCAAAAAAAACAATTTTTACTTGCTGATCATACTTTTATAAGCTAAGATACACATTCTGACTTTCTCATATTTCTCATTATCTGCGATTTTTTTTAATAATTAATGACATCGCAAAAAAAAGGGATTTTTTTTCTTGTAATAAAATAAAGTTTTCCCTATTGAAATTATCTTTTTAAAACGTAAAATACTTAGAAAATCATAAATTTTATATTTTTCTTGTTTCTGAAACTTTTATGTGTGGATTAAGTCGACTATTTTTTTTCTTTATTTTAGTGGTTTTTTTATGTGATAATAACTATCATATACACCAAATCGAAAAAATATGTTTTGAATTATAAATCGTTATAGATTATGCTTGATGTATTTTGATATGGGATTTTAGTAGAAAGTTTAAGGGTCCTATTATTTTTTTTTCTTTTAATGATCAATTACATAAAATATTGAATATATTTTTATATCTTATTAAAATATTCAATTATAAAAAAAGATTTTGATATCATTTAATTGATTTTGATGTCTTTTAAATAGGATTTTTATAGTATGTTTCTTATATACGAAAAAAAAGGTGGATAATGCTAAAATAGGTAATTTTTATGAGTCAAATGTCAAAAAAGCTGTTTAATTTATTAAGTAAATGAAGAAAAATGTTTTTTTTTCTTCTTTTTTTTTAATTTTATGTAATTTTTTTTTATATTTCTAATCATCTAAAATACCAACTTTTTCGATTTTTTATACACTGAGATATAATTAAAACCCAATATAATGTATTTTGTAAATTATTCACACACATCGATAACACATTTCGGTAAAATAGACATGATTTTGAGTTTAAATCTGCTTGCTAAAGTAAAACAAACAACAGATTTAATGATTAAAAATTTAAAGAAAGCATTTTTTATATACTATTCTGGTGATTTATATGCTATTTGATACATATAGTCGCCTAAATAACTATAAAGAGGGGCTAATTCTGTTAGATAGCTGAATAAAAACCCTTTTTTGGTATTTTTCTCTTGCAAATTAACACATCTAATGTTGAATATTTCTATAATAGAACATTTATAATAAATTGTTGTTAAAAAAATACATAAATTGTTAAATAGTTCAGCTAGGATGAAGAAAAAATGTCTATTTTAGAATACGGTGTTTGTTAAATACTATTTCTTTATTTATAATAATAGAAATTAGCATTTTTCTTTATATATCTAGTTATTAATAGTTTTATTTTCTGTTTTTTTCTTATAACATTTATTATAATGCATTTACCATATAATAAAAAAGTAGTTAGCCTTTTTTTTTAGATTTGTCATGTTTAAAAAGTAAATATATATGCAGAAATAATAAACATATTGCTCTGATATAAAGTGAAAAATGCATAAATACTTGATTTTATTATAAAAAGTGTATTTTATAGCAAAAAATTCGACAATTTATATATGATAATCTATGTTTTATGTTTCTATAAAAATAATATATTTATATTTTTTAAATTACGATGCAATGAACACAACAATAGAGTCGCCCTTCTAGGGTAGGGGCGACTCTATTATTATATTTATCACTCGTTTATGATATTATTTCTTACCATGTTTTCAATGATCAGTTAATCTTCATCTAAAATCTTTCAGTTTTAGTGAATAAAATATTTAGCCATTGATGTCTTTTACAAATTAAAAAGCCTTTTATCACTTTTTTGTAATGAAAAAAAAAACATCAAAATCTGTGCTAGATTACAAAATAAAACATAAATAAGAGATATAATTGCAAGATATAATCACTCTTCTATATTAAGATTGCTTCAACAGCAAATATTCATAAATTATATCCAAAAACGTAATAAATACATTTTTCGTCTTTTCTTGGCAACATAAAACCTGGATTTTATATAACTTGCATTATTTAAATTGTTGTATTTTGGATATTTTATATATATATGTTAAATAGAAGCAATTGTCTACAAAAGTTAACACAAATAAGTTCTGATGCTTTTTTCTATAGTAAAAGTTTACATTTATTTGTGATTTTAAATCTATTCGATTGACATAAAAAATCACATATCCGTGTTTGTAAAAAACGATAAAAAATACTATTAGTGGTATGAAACAATATAAAAAAGGTTTTTTATGCAATTCCTTCTGCTATAATTTGAAGTTTTTCGTTTTTAAAATCCATAAGCTGTAACAATAAAAACTTATCTTCTGTATCGTAGTGTGAGTTTTATCTTAAAAATACAATGTTTTTTTTCCCTTTTCTTGATAATCTGTTTTATTTGTTTATAAAATTACATAATAAGCCTTATGTGAATAAAAAAAGGTTTTTTTTGTTTTTATAGATAATTGATTTCAAATCATATGTTTAACTATTTAAAGATTAATATTTAATTGCATAATAATTTTTTTTCTTATAAATAGGTTTGAATATTACTCGTTACATTTTTATATGTTTTACTATATAAAAACGATTATTTTGTGTTTAACTATATATACTTTTATAGATTCTATCTCTTAAATTTTAAAAGACTGGGTTTATTCATATACATGATAGTCTTTTTTTATGCTCTTTGAATAACAAAAAAGATATTAATATGCTGAGAAACCTCTTCTATATGAACTATTTTATTATTTTATACTTTATTATATTTGATTTGAATAGCGTAATATAATGTTTTTATATTTATTCTCTAATCGATATAACTATTACATTATGATAAATTTTGTTTCTTTTTCTGTTTTTATATAAATAAAATCAAAAATCGTATGTTATTTTAGATTTTATTTTTATTTGTTAAACTAAATAATATATTTGTTGTTTTTTTTACAAATCGATAAAACCTAGAAAATTTATTATTATATTTTAAAACAATTTTATGGCTGTTTGGTCCTCTTTTTTTGTAAATGACTTTATATTTTTTTCGTTATCTTCCATTTTTTAATAAATCTAATAGTTAACTTTTCAAATGTGAACATAAATTTTATATTTCTAGATTTAAAAATTCATGGTTTTATCCACTCAAATTATTAAATTGCCAAGCATTTACTGTTTCAAGTGAATATTATAGTAGAATTTTCATATTTATAGAATTTTATTCAAGAATTATGGTATATTCCGAAGATATATGTTTTATAATGATTTTAGACGTGGGTTAAATAAAATCAATTTTGAAATTTTTTTTTGAAATTTTATTTAGATGGATTTTGTCTGAAGGTTCAAATTTTACAATGATTATAGACATGGGTTTTATTTTAATTAATTTGGACTTTTTTTTTAGCAAGATTCAATCGAAGGTTTAAATTTTATAATAATTATAGACAAGGAAATAAATTAAATATACACTGTAAATTGAATAATTATTTGATATTATTTGTTATTATTTGATATTATTTATATATCAACATTTGCTGTTTTGTTTTTATGTTTTACGTTTTTCGTTGGATATAATTATTTGCTTACAATAATTCAATTTTGTATTTTAATGTATTAATAATCTTAAGCTTCTATAAGATGTTTTATCGTATATGTTAAATATTCTGTTTTGCTTCATTTTAGTTATAATAATCTTGATTTTTGAATTTTACATAAGAATGTATACAAAGGTTTAATATTGTTACTTTATATGAAATTATATTTTATTATTTATATCACTGCTATTACTAGAATTCTTTTATTTATATATTTTTTTGTAAAAATTTCGCGATTCTTGAAAAAAATTATATACTTTCTGGAATTGATGAATAGAAATATATGAATCCTTTTATTTTTTAGTTTTTATAAACCTGTGTTATGTTCTCAACAGTTTTCTTTTGGCCTTTATCTAAACAAAGCTGATCTAAAATGGTCATTGATCAAATTTACCCCTTTTCTAGATAAGAAAATTAAATTATACGATTTTTATCATGATATTTCCGTCTATTTCTTCGAAATTTTGTCATAATACTGATATTTTTTCCATTGAGTTTATAAATATGCGTTTTTTTCTGAAAATGGGGCATATTTTTGAAAAAAAAACAAAGCTCTGTATATCCTTTATCATATTTTCTATTTTAGTTTATCTTTTTAATCATCGCTATGATAACATTAAAGTCCGAAAGTTCATGTCTATATGCTCTTATGCAACTGAGATCATAAAGATATAACTAAATGTCAACAATGCAATTATTTATACGATATTTTCATGTTTTATCTTTTTCAATGATAATTATACCATTATTTTTATGGTTTTTTGATATTTTTTTACTTTTTACCATCCCTTAATCCACAAAATTATTAATAATTTACTTTTTTATTGTAAAAGTAAAATTAATTCTTATTACTTTTATAATTATTATCTTTAAATTCTGAACAATGCTTTTTTCTTTCTATTATAAACAAAAAATATATTCATTCTATTTTATTTTTTTTTGTTATTATTGGATATTGTATCTTTAGATTAAGATATTCGAACACATCGTGATGTTAGAAAAGCGTTCTTAAATAAAATTATATGCTAGCATATTGTTTTTCTATTCTAATTTTGAACTTTCTAGATATAAAATATAGTTATCAAAACATTCGATTTTTCTTTTAAATTAGATTACGAGAAAGAATAACAAAAAAGAAAAATATTTTATATATAATGATACAATAAATTGTGATTTATTTTATTATATTTTTTAACCATTTTTTTACAAACTATTATACTTTTTTTTATAAATTATTTATCCGAAATATTCTTCTGATTTTATTTAAATTTTCATTTAGAATCTATAAATTATTAAATCACCATAAAATTATTAATATTGACATTTATAATAATAATACGCATATATATGTCTATTACATACATTAAACTAGATTTTCTGACTCTAAAGATCGACATATCAATTGTTCTTTATAATATTTAAAACCGAAATTTTTTTTATGTTAAGATTATTTGTTAATTAAACAATAGTATGAAAAGTTTTGAGATTTTATTATATGTATTTCTATTTCCCATTTATTTCTTTGTTTAAGATTATCTTGTTAATAAATTATTATTTTTTTAAGTTTTTTATTTTATTTTTCATATATATAGAAATATACTGGCGAAATCGAAATAGTTTTCGTGCTTAGTAATTTAGTATAATCTAATAATAGATTCATCTTTTAAGAAAATGAAATTTTCAAAGGAAATATAAATAGATTGAAAATTCAAAAATACATTTTTCTATTTAGACACCAGATATTAGAATTTGATGTAACAATTTGAAGTTTAATGCACTAATATTGACAATATTGAATTATAAATTACGTCTCTGATAGACAACTATAGTTATTGTCCTATTTTATTCCATATAAATTGTAATTTTGATTGATTATTTGTGGCTTAATCATCATATTTATACCAATCTTTTGGTTTTTTTCTTTATATAGGCGGTTTTCTACTTTTCTAGTTGTATAGAATAAATCTTTTATGTTAAAAAAACAGCTTGTTTCAAAATAAATTTATATTAATAGTCAATTTTATTATAAATATTTTATGAGTAATGTTATATTATCATTTTTCTATGCTATTTTAAATATAATATGTCTGCAGCGAGATGAGAAAAAACAAGTTTTATGTATTTTTTTAATGCTAAAAAGACATATCAATCTCATTTTAATCATAATTTTATTACTTTTAGCTGAATTATGTCGCTGAATAGCCGAATAAGTGGTGATAAATATGTCCACTAGCATAGAAAGAAATCGTACAATGATAATTTATCACATATAAAATACATTATCTAAAGTTGATAGAAGATAAAATCATCTTTTTGTGGATATATAGCCATAACAAACTTGGTTATATTTAAGATTTTTTTGCCTTATAATGGATATTTATATACTCTACTAGACATATCTAATATTAGTACATTTGTTTTGTTAACCAGAAAAGGTGAATTTATTGATTTTTTGGTCAATTCCAAGCTTTATATGTTGCCATATTTTTTTCTGTCTTAAAAAAAACCTAGAACCAAGTCCTGTTTGGCAAAAAAAACAATTTTTACTTGCTGATCATACTTTTATAAGCTAAGATACACATTCTGACTTTCTCATATTTCTCATTATCTGCGATTTTTTTTAATAATTAATGACATCGCAAAAAAAAGGGATTTTTTTTCTTGTAATAAAATAAAGTTTTCCCTATTGAAATTATCTTTTTAAAACGTAAAATACTTAGAAAATCATAAATTTTATATTTTTCTTGTTTCTGAAACTTTTATGTGTGGATTAAGTCGACTATTTTTTTTCTTTATTTTAGTGGTTTTTTTATGTGATAATAACTATCATATACACCAAATCGAAAAAATATGTTTTGAATTATAAATCGTTATAGATTATGCTTGATGTATTTTGATATGGGATTTTAGTAGAAAGTTTAAGGGTCCTATTATTTTTTTTTCTTTTAATGATCAATTACATAAAATATTGAATATATTTTTATATCTTATTAAAATATTCAATTATAAAAAAAGATTTTGATATCATTTAATTGATTTTGATGTCTTTTAAATAGGATTTTTATAGTATGTTTCTTATATACGAAAAAAAAGGTGGATAATGCTAAAATAGGTAATTTTTATGAGTCAAATGTCAAAAAAGCTGTTTAATTTATTAAGTAAATGAAGAAAAATGTTTTTTTTTCTTCTTTTTTTTTAATTTTATGTAATTTTTTTTTATATTTCTAATCATCTAAAATACCAACTTTTTCGATTTTTTATACACTGAGATATAATTAAAACCCAATATAATGTATTTTGTAAATTATTCACACACATCGATAACACATTTCGGTAAAATAGACATGATTTTGAGTTTAAATCTGCTTGCTAAAGTAAAACAAACAACAGATTTAATGATTAAAAATTTAAAGAAAGCATTTTTTATATACTATTCTGGTGATTTATATGCTATTTGATACATATAGTCGCCTAAATAACTATAAAGAGGGGCTAATTCTGTTAGATAGCTGAATAAAAACCCTTTTTTGGTATTTTTCTCTTGCAAATTAACACATCTAATGTTGAATATTTCTATAATAGAACATTTATAATAAATTGTTGTTAAAAAAATACATAAATTGTTAAATAGTTCAGCTAGGATGAAGAAAAAATGTCTATTTTAGAATACGGTGTTTGTTAAATACTATTTCTTTATTTATAATAATAGAAATTAGCATTTTTCTTTATATATCTAGTTATTAATAGTTTTATTTTCTGTTTTTTTCTTATAACATTTATTATAATGCATTTACCATATAATAAAAAAGTAGTTAGCCTTTTTTTTTAGATTTGTCATGTTTAAAAAGTAAATATATATGCAGAAATAATAAACATATTGCTCTGATATAAAGTGAAAAATGCATAAATACTTGATTTTATTATAAAAAGTGTATTTTATAGCAAAAAATTCGACAATTTATATATGATAATCTATGTTTTATGTTTCTATAAAAATAATATATTTATATTTTTTAAATTACGATGCAATGAACACAACAATAGAGTCGCCCTTCTAGGGTAGGGGCGACTCTATTATTATATTTATCACTCGTTTATGATATTATTTCTTACCATGTTTTCAATGATCAGTTAATCTTCATCTAAAATCTTTCAGTTTTAGTGAATAAAATATTTAGCCATTGATGTCTTTTACAAATTAAAAAGCCTTTTATCACTTTTTTGTAATGAAAAAAAAAACATCAAAATCTGTGCTAGATTACAAAATAAAACATAAATAAGAGATATAATTGCAAGATATAATCACTCTTCTATATTAAGATTGCTTCAACAGCAAATATTCATAAATTATATCCAAAAACGTAATAAATACATTTTTCGTCTTTTCTTGGCAACATAAAACCTGGATTTTATATAACTTGCATTATTTAAATTGTTGTATTTTGGATATTTTATATATATATGTTAAATAGAAGCAATTGTCTACAAAAGTTAACACAAATAAGTTCTGATGCTTTTTTCTATAGTAAAAGTTTACATTTATTTGTGATTTTAAATCTATTCGATTGACATAAAAAATCACATATCCGTGTTTGTAAAAAACGATAAAAAATACTATTAGTGGTATGAAACAATATAAAAAAGGTTTTTTATGCAATTCCTTCTGCTATAATTTGAAGTTTTTCGTTTTTAAAATCCATAAGCTGTAACAATAAAAACTTATCTTCTGTATCGTAGTGTGAGTTTTATCTTAAAAATACAATGTTTTTTTTCCCTTTTCTTGATAATCTGTTTTATTTGTTTATAAAATTACATAATAAGCCTTATGTGAATAAAAAAAGGTTTTTTTTGTTTTTATAGATAATTGATTTCAAATCATATGTTTAACTATTTAAAGATTAATATTTAATTGCATAATAATTTTTTTTCTTATAAATAGGTTTGAATATTACTCGTTACATTTTTATATGTTTTACTATATAAAAACGATTATTTTGTGTTTAACTATATATACTTTTATAGATTCTATCTCTTAAATTTTAAAAGACTGGGTTTATTCATATACATGATAGTCTTTTTTTATGCTCTTTGAATAACAAAAAAGATATTAATATGCTGAGAAACCTCTTCTATATGAACTATTTTATTATTTTATACTTTATTATATTTGATTTGAATAGCGTAATATAATGTTTTTATATTTATTCTCTAATCGATATAACTATTACATTATGATAAATTTTGTTTCTTTTTCTGTTTTTATATAAATAAAATCAAAAATCGTATGTTATTTTAGATTTTATTTTTATTTGTTAAACTAAATAATATATTTGTTGTTTTTTTTACAAATCGATAAAACCTAGAAAATTTATTATTATATTTTAAAACAATTTTATGGCTGTTTGGTCCTCTTTTTTTGTAAATGACTTTATATTTTTTTCGTTATCTTCCATTTTTTAATAAATCTAATAGTTAACTTTTCAAATGTGAACATAAATTTTATATTTCTAGATTTAAAAATTCATGGTTTTATCCACTCAAATTATTAAATTGCCAAGCATTTACTGTTTCAAGTGAATATTATAGTAGAATTTTCATATTTATAGAATTTTATTCAAGAATTATGGTATATTCCGAAGATATATGTTTTATAATGATTTTAGACGTGGGTTAAATAAAATCAATTTTGAAATTTTTTTTTTGAAATTTTATTTAGATGGATTTTGTCTGAAGGTTCAAATTTTACAATGATTATAGACATGGGTTTTATTTTAATTAATTTGGACTTTTTTTTTAGCAAGATTCAATCGAAGGTTTAAATTTTATAATAATTATAGACAAGGAAATAAATTAAATATACACTGTAAATTGAATAATTATTTGATATTATTTGTTATTATTTGATATTATTTATATATCAACATTTGCTGTTTTGTTTTTATGTTTTACGTTTTTCGTTGGATATAATTATTTGCTTACAATAATTCAATTTTGTATTTTAATGTATTAATAATCTTAAGCTTCTATAAGATGTTTTATCGTATATGTTAAATATTCTGTTTTGCTTCATTTTAGTTATAATAATCTTGATTTTTGAATTTTACATAAGAATGTATACAAAGTTTTAATATTGTTACTTTATATGAAATTATATTTTATTATTTATATCACTGCTATTACTAGAATTCTTTTATTTATATATTTTTTTGTAAAAATTTCGCGATTCTTGAAAAAAATTATATACTTTCTGGAATTGATGAATAGAAATATATGAATCCTTTTATTTTTTAGTTTTTATAAACCTGTGTTATGTTCTCAACAGTTTTCTTTTGGCCTTTATCTAAACAAAGCTGATCTAAAATGGTCATTGATCAAATTTACCCCTTTTCTAGATAAGAAAATTAAATTATACGATTTTTATCATGATATTTCCGTCTATTTCTTCGAAATTTTGTCATAATACTGATATTTTTTCCATTGAGTTTATAAATATGCGTTTTTTTCTGAAAATGGGGCATATTTTTGAAAAAAAAACAAAGCTCTGTATATCCTTTATCATATTTTCTATTTTAGTTTATCTTTTTAATCATCGCTATGATAACATTAAAGTCCGAAAGTTCATGTCTATATGCTCTTATGCAACTGAGATCATAAAGATATAACTAAATGTCAACAATGCAATTATTTATACGATATTTTCATGTTTTATCTTTTTCAATGATAATTATACCATTATTTTTATGGTTTTTTGATATTTTTTTACTTTTTACCATCCCTTAATCCACAAAATTATTAATAATTTACTTTTTTATTGTAAAAGTAAAATTAATTCTTATTACTTTTATAATTATTATCTTTAAATTCTGAACAATGCTTTTTTCTTTCTATTATAAACAAAAAATATATTCATTCTATTTTATTTTTTTTTGTTATTATTGGATATTGTATCTTTAGATTAAGATATTCGAACACATCGTGATGTTAGAAAAGCGTTCTTAAATAAAATTATATGCTAGCATATTGTTTTTCTATTCTAATTTTGAACTTTCTAGATATAAAATATAGTTATCAAAACATTCGATTTTTCTTTTAAATTAGATTACGAGAAAGAATAACAAAAAAGAAAAATATTTTATATATAATGATACAATAAATTGTGATTTATTTTATTATATTTTTTAACCATTTTTTTACAAACTATTATACTTTTTTTTATAAATTATTTATCCGAAATATTCTTCTGATTTTATTTAAATTTTCATTTAGAATCTATAAATTATTAAATCACCATAAAATTATTAATATTGACATTTATAATAATAATACGCATATATATGTCTATTACATACATTAAACTAGATTTTCTGACTCTAAAGATCGACATATCAATTGTTCTTTATAATATTTAAAACCGAAATTTTTTTTATGTTAAGATTATTTGTTAATTAAACAATAGTATGAAAAGTTTTGAGATTTTATTATATGTATTTCTATTTCCCATTTATTTCTTTGTTTAAGATTATCTTGTTAATAAATTATTATTTTTTTAAGTTTTTTATTTTATTTTTCATATATATAGAAATATACTGGCGAAATCGAAATAGTTTTCGTGCTTAGTAATTTAGTATAATCTAATAATAGATTCATCTTTTAAGAAAATGAAATTTTCAAAGGAAATATAAATAGATTGAAAATTCAAAAATACATTTTTCTATTTAGACACCAGATATTAGAATTTGATGTAACAATTTGAAGTTTAATGCACTAATATTGACAATATTGAATTATAAATTACGTCTCTGATAGACAACTATAGTTATTGTCCTATTTTATTCCATATAAATTGTAATTTTGATTGATTATTTGTGGCTTAATCATCATATTTATACCAATCTTTTGGTTTTTTTCTTTATATAGGCGGTTTTCTACTTTTCTAGTTGTATAGAATAAATCTTTTATGTTAAAAAAACAGCTTGTTTCAAAATAAATTTATATTAATAGTCAATTTTATTATAAATATTTTATGAGTAATGTTATATTATCATTTTTCTATGCTATTTTAAATATAATATGTCTGCAGCGAGATGAGAAAAAACAAGTTTTATGTATTTTTTTAATGCTAAAAAGACATATCAATCTCATTTTAATCATAATTTTATTACTTTTAGCTGAATTATGTCGCTGAATAGCCGAATAAGTGGTGATAAATATGTCCACTAGCATAGAAAGAAATCGTACAATGATAATTTATCACATATAAAATACATTATCTAAAGTTGATAGAAGATAAAATCATCTTTTTGTGGATATATAGCCATAACAAACTTGGTTATATTTAAGATTTTTTTGCCTTATAATGGATATTTATATACTCTACTAGACATATCTAATATTAGTACATTTGTTTTGTTAACCAGAAAAGGTGAATTTATTGATTTTTTGGTCAATTCCAAGCTTTATATGTTGCCATATTTTTTTCTGTCTTAAAAAAAACCTAGAACCAAGTCCTGTTTGGCAAAAAAAACAATTTTTACTTGCTGATCATACTTTTATAAGCTAAGATACACATTCTGACTTTCTCATATTTCTCATTATCTGCGATTTTTTTTAATAATTAATGACATCGCAAAAAAAAGGGATTTTTTTTCTTGTAATAAAATAAAGTTTTCCCTATTGAAATTATCTTTTTAAAACGTAAAATACTTAGAAAATCATAAATTTTATATTTTTCTTGTTTCTGAAACTTTTATGTGTGGATTAAGTCGACTATTTTTTTTCTTTATTTTAGTGGTTTTTTTATGTGATAATAACTATCATATACACCAAATCGAAAAAATATGTTTTGAATTATAAATCGTTATAGATTATGCTTGATGTATTTTGATATGGGATTTTAGTAGAAAGTTTAAGGGTCCTATTATTTTTTTTTCTTTTAATGATCAATTACATAAAATATTGAATATATTTTTATATCTTATTAAAATATTCAATTATAAAAAAAGATTTTGATATCATTTAATTGATTTTGATGTCTTTTAAATAGGATTTTTATAGTATGTTTCTTATATACGAAAAAAAAGGTGGATAATGCTAAAATAGGTAATTTTTATGAGTCAAATGTCAAAAAAGCTGTTTAATTTATTAAGTAAATGAAGAAAAATGTTTTTTTTTCTTCTTTTTTTTTAATTTTATGTAATTTTTTTTTATATTTCTAATCATCTAAAATACCAACTTTTTCGATTTTTTATACACTGAGATATAATTAAAACCCAATATAATGTATTTTGTAAATTATTCACACACATCGATAACACATTTCGGTAAAATAGACATGATTTTGAGTTTAAATCTGCTTGCTAAAGTAAAACAAACAACAGATTTAATGATTAAAAATTTAAAGAAAGCATTTTTTATATACTATTCTGGTGATTTATATGCTATTTGATACATATAGTCGCCTAAATAACTATAAAGAGGGGCTAATTCTGTTAGATAGCTGAATAAAAACCCTTTTTTGGTATTTTTCTCTTGCAAATTAACACATCTAATGTTGAATATTTCTATAATAGAACATTTATAATAAATTGTTGTTAAAAAAATACATAAATTGTTAAATAGTTCAGCTAGGATGAAGAAAAAATGTCTATTTTAGAATACGGTGTTTGTTAAATACTATTTCTTTATTTATAATAATAGAAATTAGCATTTTTCTTTATATATCTAGTTATTAATAGTTTTATTTTCTGTTTTTTTCTTATAACATTTATTATAATGCATTTACCATATAATAAAAAAGTAGTTAGCCTTTTTTTTTAGATTTGTCATGTTTAAAAAGTAAATATATATGCAGAAATAATAAACATATTGCTCTGATATAAAGTGAAAAATGCATAAATACTTGATTTTATTATAAAAAGTGTATTTTATAGCAAAAAATTCGACAATTTATATATGATAATCTATGTTTTATGTTTCTATAAAAATAATATATTTATATTTTTTAAATTACGATGCAATGAACACAACAATAGAGTCGCCCTTCTAGGGTAGGGGCGACTCTATTATTATATTTATCACTCGTTTATGATATTATTTCTTACCATGTTTTCAATGATCAGTTAATCTTCATCTAAAATCTTTCAGTTTTAGTGAATAAAATATTTAGCCATTGATGTCTTTTACAAATTAAAAAGCCTTTTATCACTTTTTTGTAATGAAAAAAAAAACATCAAAATCTGTGCTAGATTACAAAATAAAACATAAATAAGAGATATAATTGCAAGATATAATCACTCTTCTATATTAAGATTGCTTCAACAGCAAATATTCATAAATTATATCCAAAAACGTAATAAATACATTTTTCGTCTTTTCTTGGCAACATAAAACCTGGATTTTATATAACTTGCATTATTTAAATTGTTGTATTTTGGATATTTTATATATATATATGTTAAATAGAAGCAATTGTCTACAAAAGTTAACACAAATAAGTTCTGATGCTTTTTTCTATAGTAAAAGTTTACATTTATTTGTGATTTTAAATCTATTCGATTGACATAAAAAATCACATATCCGTGTTTGTAAAAAACGATAAAAAATACTATTAGTGGTATGAAACAATATAAAAAAGGTTTTTTATGCAATTCCTTCTGCTATAATTTGAAGTTTTTCGTTTTTAAAATCCATAAGCTGTAACAATAAAAACTTATCTTCTGTATCGTAGTGTGAGTTTTATCTTAAAAATACAATGTTTTTTTTCCCTTTTCTTGATAATCTGTTTTATTTGTTTATAAAATTACATAATAAGCCTTATGTGAATAAAAAAAGGTTTTTTTTGTTTTTATAGATAATTGATTTCAAATCATATGTTTAACTATTTAAAGATTAATATTTAATTGCATAATAATTTTTTTTCTTATAAATAGGTTTGAATATTACTCGTTACATTTTTATATGTTTTACTATATAAAAACGATTATTTTGTGTTTAACTATATATACTTTTATAGATTCTATCTCTTAAATTTTAAAAGACTGGGTTTATTCATATACATGATAGTCTTTTTTTATGCTCTTTGAATAACAAAAAAGATATTAATATGCTGAGAAACCTCTTCTATATGAACTATTTTATTATTTTATACTTTATTATATTTGATTTGAATAGCGTAATATAATGTTTTTATATTTATTCTCTAATCGATATAACTATTACATTATGATAAATTTTGTTTCTTTTTCTGTTTTTATATAAATAAAATCAAAAATCGTATGTTATTTTAGATTTTATTTTTATTTGTTAAACTAAATAATATATTTGTTGTTTTTTTTACAAATCGATAAAACCTAGAAAATTTATTATTATATTTTAAAACAATTTTATGGCTGTTTGGTCCTCTTTTTTTGTAAATGACTTTATATTTTTTTCGTTATCTTCCATTTTTTAATAAATCTAATAGTTAACTTTTCAAATGTGAACATAAATTTTATATTTCTAGATTTAAAAATTCATGGTTTTATCCACTCAAATTATTAAATTGCCAAGCATTTACTGTTTCAAGTGAATATTATAGTAGAATTTTCATATTTATAGAATTTTATTCAAGAATTATGGTATATTCCGAAGATATATGTTTTATAATGATTTTAGACGTGGGTTAAATAAAATCAATTTTGAAATTTTTTTTTTGAAATTTTATTTAGATGGATTTTGTCTGAAGGTTCAAATTTTACAATGATTATAGACATGGGTTTTATTTTAATTAATTTGGACTTTTTTTTTAGCAAGATTCAATCGAAGGTTTAAATTTTATAATAATTATAGACAAGGAAATAAATTAAATATACACTGTAAATTGAATAATTATTTGATATTATTTGTTATTATTTGATATTATTTATATATCAACATTTGCTGTTTTGTTTTTATGTTTTACGTTTTTCGTTGGATATAATTATTTGCTTACAATAATTCAATTTTGTATTTTAATGTATTAATAATCTTAAGCTTCTATAAGATGTTTTATCGTATATGTTAAATATTCTGTTTTGCTTCATTTTAGTTATAATAATCTTGATTTTTGAATTTTACATAAGAATGTATACAAAGGTTTAATATTGTTACTTTATATGAAATTATATTTTATTATTTATATCACTGCTATTACTAGAATTCTTTTATTTATATATTTTTTTGTAAAAATTTCGCGATTCTTGAAAAAAATTATATACTTTCTGGAATTGATGAATAGAAATATATGAATCCTTTTATTTTTTAGTTTTTATAAACCTGTGTTATGTTCTCAACAGTTTTCTTTTGGCCTTTATCTAAACAAAGCTGATCTAAAATGGTCATTGATCAAATTTACCCCTTTTCTAGATAAGAAAATTAAATTATACGATTTTTATCATGATATTTCCGTCTATTTCTTCGAAATTTTGTCATAATACTGATATTTTTTCCATTGAGTTTATAAATATGCGTTTTTTTCTGAAAATGGGGCATATTTTTGAAAAAAAAACAAAGCTCTGTATATCCTTTATCATATTTTCTATTTTAGTTTATCTTTTTAATCATCGCTATGATAACATTAAAGTCCGAAAGTTCATGTCTATATGCTCTTATGCAACTGAGATCATAAAGATATAACTAAATGTCAACAATGCAATTATTTATACGATATTTTCATGTTTTATCTTTTTCAATGATAATTATACCATTATTTTTATGGTTTTTTGATATTTTTTTACTTTTTACCATCCCTTAATCCACAAAATTATTAATAATTTACTTTTTTATTGTAAAAGTAAAATTAATTCTTATTACTTTTATAATTATTATCTTTAAATTCTGAACAATGCTTTTTTCTTTCTATTATAAACAAAAAATATATTCATTCTATTTTATTTTTTTTTGTTATTATTGGATATTGTATCTTTAGATTAAGATATTCGAACACATCGTGATGTTAGAAAAGCGTTCTTAAATAAAATTATATGCTAGCATATTGTTTTTCTATTCTAATTTTGAACTTTCTAGATATAAAATATAGTTATCAAAACATTCGATTTTTCTTTTAAATTAGATTACGAGAAAGAATAACAAAAAAGAAAAATATTTTATATATAATGATACAATAAATTGTGATTTATTTTATTATATTTTTTAACCATTTTTTTACAAACTATTATACTTTTTTTTATAAATTATTTATCCGAAATATTCTTCTGATTTTATTTAAATTTTCATTTAGAATCTATAAATTATTAAATCACCATAAAATTATTAATATTGACATTTATAATAATAATACGCATATATATGTCTATTACATACATTAAACTAGATTTTCTGACTCTAAAGATCGACATATCAATTGTTCTTTATAATATTTAAAACCGAAATTTTTTTTATGTTAAGATTATTTGTTAATTAAACAATAGTATGAAAAGTTTTGAGATTTTATTATATGTATTTCTATTTCCCATTTATTTCTTTGTTTAAGATTATCTTGTTAATAAATTATTATTTTTTTAAGTTTTTTATTTTATTTTTCATATATATAGAAATATACTGGCGAAATCGAAATAGTTTTCGTGCTTAGTAATTTAGTATAATCTAATAATAGATTCATCTTTTAAGAAAATGAAATTTTCAAAGGAAATATAAATAGATTGAAAATTCAAAAATACATTTTTCTATTTAGACACCAGATATTAGAATTTGATGTAACAATTTGAAGTTTAATGCACTAATATTGACAATATTGAATTATAAATTACGTCTCTGATAGACAACTATAGTTATTGTCCTATTTTATTCCATATAAATTGTAATTTTGATTGATTATTTGTGGCTTAATCATCATATTTATACCAATCTTTTGGTTTTTTTCTTTATATAGGCGGTTTTCTACTTTTCTAGTTGTATAGAATAAATCTTTTATGTTAAAAAAACAGCTTGTTTCAAAATAAATTTATATTAATAGTCAATTTTATTATAAATATTTTATGAGTAATGTTATATTATCATTTTTCTATGCTATTTTAAATATAATATGTCTGCAGCGAGATGAGAAAAAACAAGTTTTATGTATTTTTTTAATGCTAAAAAGACATATCAATCTCATTTTAATCATAATTTTATTACTTTTAGCTGAATTATGTCGCTGAATAGCCGAATAAGTGGTGATAAATATGTCCACTAGCATAGAAAGAAATCGTACAATGATAATTTATCACATATAAAATACATTATCTAAAGTTGATAGAAGATAAAATCATCTTTTTGTGGATATATAGCCATAACAAACTTGGTTATATTTAAGATTTTTTTGCCTTATAATGGATATTTATATACTCTACTAGACATATCTAATATTAGTACATTTGTTTTGTTAACCAGAAAAGGTGAATTTATTGATTTTTTGGTCAATTCCAAGCTTTATATGTTGCCATATTTTTTTCTGTCTTAAAAAAAACCTAGAACCAAGTCCTGTTTGGCAAAAAAAACAATTTTTACTTGCTGATCATACTTTTATAAGCTAAGATACACATTCTGACTTTCTCATATTTCTCATTATCTGCGATTTTTTTTAATAATTAATGACATCGCAAAAAAAAGGGATTTTTTTTCTTGTAATAAAATAAAGTTTTCCCTATTGAAATTATCTTTTTAAAACGTAAAATACTTAGAAAATCATAAATTTTATATTTTTCTTGTTTCTGAAACTTTTATGTGTGGATTAAGTCGACTATTTTTTTTCTTTATTTTAGTGGTTTTTTTATGTGATAATAACTATCATATACACCAAATCGAAAAAATATGTTTTGAATTATAAATCGTTATAGATTATGCTTGATGTATTTTGATATGGGATTTTAGTAGAAAGTTTAAGGGTCCTATTATTTTTTTTTCTTTTAATGATCAATTACATAAAATATTGAATATATTTTTATATCTTATTAAAATATTCAATTATAAAAAAAGATTTTGATATCATTTAATTGATTTTGATGTCTTTTAAATAGGATTTTTATAGTATGTTTCTTATATACGAAAAAAAAGGTGGATAATGCTAAAATAGGTAATTTTTATGAGTCAAATGTCAAAAAAGCTGTTTAATTTATTAAGTAAATGAAGAAAAATGTTTTTTTTTCTTCTTTTTTTTTAATTTTATGTAATTTTTTTTTATATTTCTAATCATCTAAAATACCAACTTTTTCGATTTTTTATACACTGAGATATAATTAAAACCCAATATAATGTATTTTGTAAATTATTCACACACATCGATAACACATTTCGGTAAAATAGACATGATTTTGAGTTTAAATCTGCTTGCTAAAGTAAAACAAACAACAGATTTAATGATTAAAAATTTAAAGAAAGCATTTTTTATATACTATTCTGGTGATTTATATGCTATTTGATACATATAGTCGCCTAAATAACTATAAAGAGGGGCTAATTCTGTTAGATAGCTGAATAAAAACCCTTTTTTGGTATTTTTCTCTTGCAAATTAACACATCTAATGTTGAATATTTCTATAATAGAACATTTATAATAAATTGTTGTTAAAAAAATACATAAATTGTTAAATAGTTCAGCTAGGATGAAGAAAAAATGTCTATTTTAGAATACGGTGTTTGTTAAATACTATTTCTTTATTTATAATAATAGAAATTAGCATTTTTCTTTATATATCTAGTTATTAATAGTTTTATTTTCTGTTTTTTTCTTATAACATTTATTATAATGCATTTACCATATAATAAAAAAGTAGTTAGCCTTTTTTTTTAGATTTGTCATGTTTAAAAAGTAAATATATATGCAGAAATAATAAACATATTGCTCTGATATAAAGTGAAAAATGCATAAATACTTGATTTTATTATAAAAAGTGTATTTTATAGCAAAAAATTCGACAATTTATATATGATAATCTATGTTTTATGTTTCTATAAAAATAATATATTTATATTTTTTAAATTACGATGCAATGAACACAACAATAGAGTCGCCCTTCTAGGGTAGGGGCGACTCTATTATTATATTTATCACTCGTTTATGATATTATTTCTTACCATGTTTTCAATGATCAGTTAATCTTCATCTAAAATCTTTCAGTTTTAGTGAATAAAATATTTAGCCATTGATGTCTTTTACAAATTAAAAAGCCTTTTATCACTTTTTTGTAATGAAAAAAAAAACATCAAAATCTGTGCTAGATTACAAAATAAAACATAAATAAGAGATATAATTGCAAGATATAATCACTCTTCTATATTAAGATTGCTTCAACAGCAAATATTCATAAATTATATCCAAAAACGTAATAAATACATTTTTCGTCTTTTCTTGGCAACATAAAACCTGGATTTTATATAACTTGCATTATTTAAATTGTTGTATTTTGGATATTTTATATATATATGTTAAATAGAAGCAATTGTCTACAAAAGTTAACACAAATAAGTTCTGATGCTTTTTTCTATAGTAAAAGTTTACATTTATTTGTGATTTTAAATCTATTCGATTGACATAAAAAATCACATATCCGTGTTTGTAAAAAACGATAAAAAATACTATTAGTGGTATGAAACAATATAAAAAAGGTTTTTTATGCAATTCCTTCTGCTATAATTTGAAGTTTTTCGTTTTTAAAATCCATAAGCTGTAACAATAAAAACTTATCTTCTGTATCGTAGTGTGAGTTTTATCTTAAAAATACAATGTTTTTTTTCCCTTTTCTTGATAATCTGTTTTATTTGTTTATAAAATTACATAATAAGCCTTATGTGAATAAAAAAAGGTTTTTTTTGTTTTTATAGATAATTGATTTCAAATCATATGTTTAACTATTTAAAGATTAATATTTAATTGCATAATAATTTTTTTTCTTATAAATAGGTTTGAATATTACTCGTTACATTTTTATATGTTTTACTATATAAAAACGATTATTTTGTGTTTAACTATATATACTTTTATAGATTCTATCTCTTAAATTTTAAAAGACTGGGTTTATTCATATACATGATAGTCTTTTTTTATGCTCTTTGAATAACAAAAAAGATATTAATATGCTGAGAAACCTCTTCTATATGAACTATTTTATTATTTTATACTTTATTATATTTGATTTGAATAGCGTAATATAATGTTTTTATATTTATTCTCTAATCGATATAACTATTACATTATGATAAATTTTGTTTCTTTTTCTGTTTTTATATAAATAAAATCAAAAATCGTATGTTATTTTAGATTTTATTTTTATTTGTTAAACTAAATAATATATTTGTTGTTTTTTTTACAAATCGATAAAACCTAGAAAATTTATTATTATATTTTAAAACAATTTTATGGCTGTTTGGTCCTCTTTTTTTGTAAATGACTTTATATTTTTTTCGTTATCTTCCATTTTTTAATAAATCTAATAGTTAACTTTTCAAATGTGAACATAAATTTTATATTTCTAGATTTAAAAATTCATGGTTTTATCCACTCAAATTATTAAATTGCCAAGCATTTACTGTTTCAAGTGAATATTATAGTAGAATTTTCATATTTATAGAATTTTATTCAAGAATTATGGTATATTCCGAAGATATATGTTTTATAATGATTTTAGACGTGGGTTAAATAAAATCAATTTTGAAATTTTTTTTTTGAAATTTTATTTAGATGGATTTTGTCTGAAGGTTCAAATTTTACAATGATTATAGACATGGGTTTTATTTTAATTAATTTGGACTTTTTTTTTAGCAAGATTCAATCGAAGGTTTAAATTTTATAATAATTATAGACAAGGAAATAAATTAAATATACACTGTAAATTGAATAATTATTTGATATTATTTGTTATTATTTGATATTATTTATATATCAACATTTGCTGTTTTGTTTTTATGTTTTACGTTTTTCGTTGGATATAATTATTTGCTTACAATAATTCAATTTTGTATTTTAATGTATTAATAATCTTAAGCTTCTATAAGATGTTTTATCGTATATGTTAAATATTCTGTTTTGCTTCATTTTAGTTATAATAATCTTGATTTTTGAATTTTACATAAGAATGTATACAAAGGTTTAATATTGTTACTTTATATGAAATTATATTTTATTATTTATATCACTGCTATTACTAGAATTCTTTTATTTATATATTTTTTTGTAAAAATTTCGCGATTCTTGAAAAAAATTATATACTTTCTGGAATTGATGAATAGAAATATATGAATCCTTTTATTTTTTAGTTTTTATAAACCTGTGTTATGTTCTCAACAGTTTTCTTTTGGCCTTTATCTAAACAAAGCTGATCTAAAATGGTCATTGATCAAATTTACCCCTTTTCTAGATAAGAAAATTAAATTATACGATTTTTATCATGATATTTCCGTCTATTTCTTCGAAATTTTGTCATAATACTGATATTTTTTCCATTGAGTTTATAAATATGCGTTTTTTTCTGAAAATGGGGCATATTTTTGAAAAAAAAACAAAGCTCTGTATATCCTTTATCATATTTTCTATTTTAGTTTATCTTTTTAATCATCGCTATGATAACATTAAAGTCCGAAAGTTCATGTCTATATGCTCTTATGCAACTGAGATCATAAAGATATAACTAAATGTCAACAATGCAATTATTTATACGATATTTTCATGTTTTATCTTTTTCAATGATAATTATACCATTATTTTTATGGTTTTTTGATATTTTTTTACTTTTTACCATCCCTTAATCCACAAAATTATTAATAATTTACTTTTTTATTGTAAAAGTAAAATTAATTCTTATTACTTTTATAATTATTATCTTTAAATTCTGAACAATGCTTTTTTCTTTCTATTATAAACAAAAAATATATTCATTCTATTTTATTTTTTTTTGTTATTATTGGATATTGTATCTTTAGATTAAGATATTCGAACACATCGTGATGTTAGAAAAGCGTTCTTAAATAAAATTATATGCTAGCATATTGTTTTTCTATTCTAATTTTGAACTTTCTAGATATAAAATATAGTTATCAAAACATTCGATTTTTCTTTTAAATTAGATTACGAGAAAGAATAACAAAAAAGAAAAATATTTTATATATAATGATACAATAAATTGTGATTTATTTTATTATATTTTTTAACCATTTTTTTACAAACTATTATACTTTTTTTTATAAATTATTTATCCGAAATATTCTTCTGATTTTATTTAAATTTTCATTTAGAATCTATAAATTATTAAATCACCATAAAATTATTAATATTGACATTTATAATAATAATACGCATATATATGTCTATTACATACATTAAACTAGATTTTCTGACTCTAAAGATCGACATATCAATTGTTCTTTATAATATTTAAAACCGAAATTTTTTTTATGTTAAGATTATTTGTTAATTAAACAATAGTATGAAAAGTTTTGAGATTTTATTATATGTATTTCTATTTCCCATTTATTTCTTTGTTTAAGATTATCTTGTTAATAAATTATTATTTTTTTAAGTTTTTTATTTTATTTTTCATATATATAGAAATATACTGGCGAAATCGAAATAGTTTTCGTGCTTAGTAATTTAGTATAATCTAATAATAGATTCATCTTTTAAGAAAATGAAATTTTCAAAGGAAATATAAATAGATTGAAAATTCAAAAATACATTTTTCTATTTAGACACCAGATATTAGAATTTGATGTAACAATTTGAAGTTTAATGCACTAATATTGACAATATTGAATTATAAATTACGTCTCTGATAGACAACTATAGTTATTGTCCTATTTTATTCCATATAAATTGTAATTTTGATTGATTATTTGTGGCTTAATCATCATATTTATACCAATCTTTTGGTTTTTTTCTTTATATAGGCGGTTTTCTACTTTTCTAGTTGTATAGAATAAATCTTTTATGTTAAAAAAACAGCTTGTTTCAAAATAAATTTATATTAATAGTCAATTTTATTATAAATATTTTATGAGTAATGTTATATTATCATTTTTCTATGCTATTTTAAATATAATATGTCTGCAGCGAGATGAGAAAAAACAAGTTTTATGTATTTTTTTTAATGCTAAAAAGACATATCAATCTCATTTTAATCATAATTTTATTACTTTTAGCTGAATTATGTCGCTGAATAGCCGAATAAGTGGTGATAAATATGTCCACTAGCATAGAAAGAAATCGTACAATGATAATTTATCACATATAAAATACATTATCTAAAGTTGATAGAAGATAAAATCATCTTTTTGTGGATATATAGCCATAACAAACTTGGTTATATTTAAGATTTTTTTGCCTTATAATGGATATTTATATACTCTACTAGACATATCTAATATTAGTACATTTGTTTTGTTAACCAGAAAAGGTGAATTTATTGATTTTTTGGTCAATTCCAAGCTTTATATGTTGCCATATTTTTTTCTGTCTTAAAAAAAACCTAGAACCAAGTCCTGTTTGGCAAAAAAAACAATTTTTACTTGCTGATCATACTTTTATAAGCTAAGATACACATTCTGACTTTCTCATATTTCTCATTATCTGCGATTTTTTTTAATAATTAATGACATCGCAAAAAAAAGGGATTTTTTTTCTTGTAATAAAATAAAGTTTTCCCTATTGAAATTATCTTTTTAAAACGTAAAATACTTAGAAAATCATAAATTTTATATTTTTCTTGTTTCTGAAACTTTTATGTGTGGATTAAGTCGACTATTTTTTTTCTTTATTTTAGTGGTTTTTTTATGTGATAATAACTATCATATACACCAAATCGAAAAAATATGTTTTGAATTATAAATCGTTATAGATTATGCTTGATGTATTTTGATATGGGATTTTAGTAGAAAGTTTAAGGGTCCTATTATTTTTTTTTCTTTTAATGATCAATTACATAAAATATTGAATATATTTTTATATCTTATTAAAATATTCAATTATAAAAAAAGATTTTGATATCATTTAATTGATTTTGATGTCTTTTAAATAGGATTTTTATAGTATGTTTCTTATATACGAAAAAAAAGGTGGATAATGCTAAAATAGGTAATTTTTATGAGTCAAATGTCAAAAAAGCTGTTTAATTTATTAAGTAAATGAAGAAAAATGTTTTTTTTTCTTCTTTTTTTTTAATTTTATGTAATTTTTTTTTATATTTCTAATCATCTAAAATACCAACTTTTTCGATTTTTTATACACTGAGATATAATTAAAACCCAATATAATGTATTTTGTAAATTATTCACACACATCGATAACACATTTCGGTAAAATAGACATGATTTTGAGTTTAAATCTGCTTGCTAAAGTAAAACAAACAACAGATTTAATGATTAAAAATTTAAAGAAAGCATTTTTTATATACTATTCTGGTGATTTATATGCTATTTGATACATATAGTCGCCTAAATAACTATAAAGAGGGGCTAATTCTGTTAGATAGCTGAATAAAAACCCTTTTTTGGTATTTTTCTCTTGCAAATTAACACATCTAATGTTGAATATTTCTATAATAGAACATTTATAATAAATTGTTGTTAAAAAAATACATAAATTGTTAAATAGTTCAGCTAGGATGAAGAAAAAATGTCTATTTTAGAATACGGTGTTTGTTAAATACTATTTCTTTATTTATAATAATAGAAATTAGCATTTTTCTTTATATATCTAGTTATTAATAGTTTTATTTTCTGTTTTTTTCTTATAACATTTATTATAATGCATTTACCATATAATAAAAAAGTAGTTAGCCTTTTTTTTTAGATTTGTCATGTTTAAAAAGTAAATATATATGCAGAAATAATAAACATATTGCTCTGATATAAAGTGAAAAATGCATAAATACTTGATTTTATTATAAAAAGTGTATTTTATAGCAAAAAATTCGACAATTTATATATGATAATCTATGTTTTATGTTTCTATAAAAATAATATATTTATATTTTTTAAATTACGATGCAATGAACACAACAATAGAGTCGCCCTTCTAGGGTAGGGGCGACTCTATTATTATATTTATCACTCGTTTATGATATTATTTCTTACCATGTTTTCAATGATCAGTTAATCTTCATCTAAAATCTTTCAGTTTTAGTGAATAAAATATTTAGCCATTGATGTCTTTTACAAATTAAAAAGCCTTTTATCACTTTTTTGTAATGAAAAAAAAAACATCAAAATCTGTGCTAGATTACAAAATAAAACATAAATAAGAGATATAATTGCAAGATATAATCACTCTTCTATATTAAGATTGCTTCAACAGCAAATATTCATAAATTATATCCAAAAACGTAATAAATACATTTTTCGTCTTTTCTTGGCAACATAAAACCTGGATTTTATATAACTTGCATTATTTAAATTGTTGTATTTTGGATATTTTATATATATATGTTAAATAGAAGCAATTGTCTACAAAAGTTAACACAAATAAGTTCTGATGCTTTTTTCTATAGTAAAAGTTTACATTTATTTGTGATTTTAAATCTATTCGATTGACATAAAAAATCACATATCCGTGTTTGTAAAAAACGATAAAAAATACTATTAGTGGTATGAAACAATATAAAAAAGGTTTTTTATGCAATTCCTTCTGCTATAATTTGAAGTTTTTCGTTTTTAAAATCCATAAGCTGTAACAATAAAAACTTATCTTCTGTATCGTAGTGTGAGTTTTATCTTAAAAATACAATGTTTTTTTTCCCTTTTCTTGATAATCTGTTTTATTTGTTTATAAAATTACATAATAAGCCTTATGTGAATAAAAAAAGGTTTTTTTTGTTTTTATAGATAATTGATTTCAAATCATATGTTTAACTATTTAAAGATTAATATTTAATTGCATAATAATTTTTTTTCTTATAAATAGGTTTGAATATTACTCGTTACATTTTTATATGTTTTACTATATAAAAACGATTATTTTGTGTTTAACTATATATACTTTTATAGATTCTATCTCTTAAATTTTAAAAGACTGGGTTTATTCATATACATGATAGTCTTTTTTTATGCTCTTTGAATAACAAAAAAGATATTAATATGCTGAGAAACCTCTTCTATATGAACTATTTTATTATTTTATACTTTATTATATTTGATTTGAATAGCGTAATATAATGTTTTTATATTTATTCTCTAATCGATATAACTATTACATTATGATAAATTTTGTTTCTTTTTCTGTTTTTATATAAATAAAATCAAAAATCGTATGTTATTTTAGATTTTATTTTTATTTGTTAAACTAAATAATATATTTGTTGTTTTTTTTACAAATCGATAAAACCTAGAAAATTTATTATTATATTTTAAAACAATTTTATGGCTGTTTGGTCCTCTTTTTTTGTAAATGACTTTATATTTTTTTCGTTATCTTCCATTTTTTAATAAATCTAATAGTTAACTTTTCAAATGTGAACATAAATTTTATATTTCTAGATTTAAAAATTCATGGTTTTATCCACTCAAATTATTAAATTGCCAAGCATTTACTGTTTCAAGTGAATATTATAGTAGAATTTTCATATTTATAGAATTTTATTCAAGAATTATGGTATATTCCGAAGATATATGTTTTATAATGATTTTAGACGTGGGTTAAATAAAATCAATTTTGAAATTTTTTTTTTGAAATTTTATTTAGATGGATTTTGTCTGAAGGTTCAAATTTTACAATGATTATAGACATGGGTTTTATTTTAATTAATTTGGACTTTTTTTTTAGCAAGATTCAATCGAAGGTTTAAATTTTATAATAATTATAGACAAGGAAATAAATTAAATATACACTGTAAATTGAATAATTATTTGATATTATTTGTTATTATTTGATATTA
>NW_028233014.1:0-35194 GCF_057557595.1 Rhyacophila brunnea | reverse complement strand
GATTTGAAAATTGATGGTTTATGCACAAAAGGACGAAATTTGGATTGGATACATTGACTGTTTCACAAAGATATTATGGTGGATTTTTCATATTATTGGATTACTAATTCCCGAATTATGATATATCCGAAGATTTATATTTTATAATGATTTTTGACGTGGGTTAAATAATTTTATTTTTGAAATTTTATAAACATGGATTTTGTCTGAAGGTTCAAATTTTACAATGATTATAGACATGGGTTAAATAAAATCATTTTGGACTTTTTTTTTGCTCTGATTTAATCGAAGTTAAAATTTTATAATAATTATAGACAAGGAAATAAATTAAATATACACTGCAAATTAAATGATTATTTGATATTCAGTATCAACATTAGCTGTTTTGTTTTCATGTTTTACGTTTTCGTTGGATATAAAAGTATTTGTGATAATTATTTGCTAAAGTATATATGTAAATTTGAATCTTAATATATTAATTATCTTTTCGCTTCTATAAGTAGTTCAATCTTATATAATCAATATTTGTTTTGCTATATTTTACATATAATATTCTTGATTTTTGAATTTTTAATAAGAATTCAGATAAAGAATAAATATTGTTACTTTGTATGAAACTATAATTTATTATAAATATCACTGCTAATACTAGAATATCTTTCTTTCATTTATTTATTTTTTGTAATAAAGCGCGATTCTTATAAAAAAATTATATATTTACTAGAATTGATGAATAGAAATATATGAATCGTGTAATTTTTTAGTTTTTATAAACCTGTGTTATATTCTCAACAGGTTTTCTTTTGAATATAATGAACACAACTGATCAAAAATGATCATTGATCGTATTTACCCCTTTTTCTAGATAAGAAAATAATAATAAAAAATTTTACCATGGTATTTCTCTCTATTTTACCGAAATTTTTTTCTATAAAATTAATATTCTATTACATTTGTATTTAATTATGCGTTTTTTTCCTGAAAATATGACATATATTCAAAAAAAAAACAAAGCACTGTATATCCTTTTTCATATTTTCTATTTTAGTTATCTTCTTAATCATCTCTATGATAACATTAAAATCTGAAAGTTAATGCTATCATTTATAGGATATTTCATGTTTTTATCTTTTTCAATGGTAACTATACTATCATTTTTATAGTTTTTTTGATTCTTTACTTTTTACGATCGCTTAATCCACAAAGTAGTTAATAATTTACTTTATTCTTGTAATAGCTATATAAATACCTTTTTTTTCTCCTTTATATTCTTTTAAAATTTTATATGATGCTTGTTTCAGTGTATTAAAAACAAAAAATACATTCATCTTGTTAAGGTTTTTTTGTTATAATTGAATATATTATCTTTGGATTGAAATATTCGAAAATTACGCAATTTAACTAAACAACTCTTTAATAAAATTTTATGCTGAAGTATCGTTTTTTTATTTAAAATTAGAACTCCTGGATACCAATGCTGTTATCAAATCATTCGATTTTTAATTATAATTGGATTATGAGAAAGAATAACTGCAAAGAAGAACATTTTTTATCCATTTTTTTACGGCAAATTGTACTTTTTTATTAATTATTTATAATAAAATATTCTTCTAATTTTATTTAAATTTTCATTCAGAATCTATAAATTTATAAATCACCATAAAATTGTTAATATTGGCTCAAATTATTATAATAATACATATATAAGTCTATAATATGCATCAAACTAGATTTTCTGGCTTAGTAAGATCTTCTAATTAATTGTTCTTTATAATATTTAAAACCATAAATTTTTTATATTGTTAAGATTATTTATTAAAAAAGCAATAATATGACTATTTTTATGTTTTTTATAATATACTTATCTATTTCCTATTTATTTTTTCTTTAAGATTCTCTTGTTAAGAAATTATTATCTTTTTAAGTTTTTATTTTATTTTTCATATATATATATATAAATATACTGGTCAAATCGAAATAGTTTTAGTGTTTAGTAATTAATAATATAAAATTTATTGGATTTATCTTATAATAAAATGAAATTTTGAAGTAACATATAAATAGATTGAAAATACAAAAGATATATTTTTCTATTTTCGACACCGGATATTATTATTTTTAGTAAATATTTTCGGTTTAATGCACTAATATAAGAATATTGTTATAAAAATTACGTCTCTGATAGAAATTTATGTTTGATTGTCTTATTTTACTTTATATAAATTGTTATTTGCTTTAATTTTTGTGGCTTAATTCTCATATTGCTGCCAATCTTTTGGTTTTATTTTTATAGACGGTTTTTAGATTTTCTGATTGTAAATATAAAACCTTTATGCTAAAAAAAAACAGCTTTTTCATAATAATATTCAATTTTATTATAAATATTTCATGTGACATGTTATATTATCGATTTTCTATCCTATTTTAAATATAATATGTCTGCAGCGAGAAGAGAAAAACCATATGCTGGATCTTTTTTGTGGCAAAAAGAAATAAAAATTGTATTTTAAACAAAATTATACAACTTTTAGCTGAATTATGTCGCTGAATAGCCGAATAAGGGGTGATAAATATGTCTGCTAGCATAGAAAGAAATCGTAAAATGATAATTTATATCATGATAAATACATTATCTAAAGTTGATAGAATATAAAATCATCTTTTTGTGGATATATAGCCATAACCAACTTGGTTATATTCAAGATTTTTTTGCCTTATAATGGATATTTATATATTCTACTAGACATAGCGAATATTTGTACATTTGTTTTGTTATTCAGATCAGGTGAATTTATTGATTTTTTGGTCAATTCCAAGTTTTATGTGTTGCCATATTTTTTTCTGTCTTAAAAAAAACCTAGAGCCAAGGCCTGTTTGGTAAAAAAACCAATTTTATCTTGCTGATCGTATTTAGATAAGCTAACAAACACATTCATACTATCTTATATTTCTCATTATCTGCGATTTTTTTATTAATTTATATATATCACAAAAAAAGGGATATTTTTTCTTATAATAAAATTAAGTTTTCTTATGCTGATTATCTTATAGAAACGCAAAATACGCAGAAAATCATATATTTTATTTTTTTCTTGTTTCTGAAACTTTTATGTGTGGATTAAGTCGACTATTTTTTTTCTTTATTTTAGTGGGTTTTTTGTGTGATAATAACTATCATATACACCAAATCGAAATAATATGTTTTGAAAATTAAATCAATATAGATTATGCTTGATTTATTTTGATTTGGGATTTTAGTAGAAAGTTTAAGGGTCCTATTATTTTTTTTTCTGTTAATGATCAATTACATAAAATATTGAATATATTTTTATATCTTTTTGTGTTTTTCAATTATAAAAAAAGATTTTGATATCATTTAATTGACTTTGATGTCTTTTAAATAGGATTTTTTAAGTATGTTTCTTATATACAAAAAAAAGGGATTGATAATACTAAACTCAGTAATTTTTATGAATTGAACGATATGTTAAGCTTTTATTAAATCTGGTAAAACAAGATTAATGTTTTTTTATTCTTTTTTTTTTCAATTATATATTATTTTTTTGTAATTCTAATCATCTAAAATACTAACTTGATCGATATCTTATAACATTGAGATAGAATAATTATGGAATATAGGAATTTATGTAAACTATACACACTCTTAGATAATATATTTCAGTAAAAAAGGCATGATTTTGAGTTTCAATCTGCCTGCTAAAGTTTTAAAAAAACCAAATTTTATGATTTCTAATCTGAAGAAAGGTATTTTTGCAAAGCTATTCCAAGATTTATATGCTATTTGATATATATAGTCGCCCAAGCAGCTATAAAAGGTGCTTATTCTGTAAGTAGCTAAAAGAAAAAAGATTTTTTATTGGATTGAACTGCCGCAGATTACCTAATATAGGTTTCGTGATCATAAATTATACATTTTTCACTAAATACTGCTAAAAAAATTCAAAAGGTGCTAAAAAGTTCAGCTAGGATAAAGAAAAAATGTACATTTTAGAATACAGTGTTAGTTAAATACATTGTCTAATGTAAATGATTGAAATGACATTTTTTCTGATTATCTATATATTTAAGTAGATTCATTTTCTGTTTTTTGCCATATTAAATTTATTTATAATGTATTATCTATATGATAAAATAGTAACTAGCCATATTTTTATATTTTTCATGTTTAAAAAATAAATAATAATACAAAAATAATGAACATTTATATAAAATACGCAGTGCAAAGTAAATATAAATTACATTCCATTGGATTTGTGTATTTATAAACAAAAAATATTATAATTTGTATATAATAATCTATTATTATATTTATCACATGTTTATGTCGGTTTTTTGCAATCTTTTATTACGATCGTATATATTACTGACTCATATGTTCATTAAGAATTTAATTTTCTTTAAATATCTATAATTTTAGTGAATAAAATAAAAATCGTTGACATATTTTACAAACTCAATAGCCTTTTTCACTTATTTTCAAATAAAAAAAAACATCCAAATCTATGCCAGATCGCATAAATATAACATAAATAAGTCATTTAATTGCAAGATTCAACCACTCTTTTGCTTAAAATTTCTTTAAATTTTCAAAAATTATAATATTATATCGAAAAAGCATTATTTACGTTTTTCGTCTTTTCTTGGCAGCTAAAAATATGGATTTTATATAATTTTTATTATTTAAATTGTAGTATATATGATGTTTTTTATTTTTATTGCTAATAGAATAAAATGTTTACAAAAGTAAATACGAGTGTGTATCTTATACATCAAAAGCTTATATCAATTCGTGATGTGAAATTCTATTCTATTTGTTGCAAAAAATACATATCTTTGGTTTAAAGAAATATTGAAACATAAATAATCTCGTAGTTTTGTACAAAATGTATATAAAGGGTTTTTTTTTTGCTAAATATCGAAGCTTTTTTTTTTAAATCCATGAATAATAATAAAAAGTTTATCTATTGTATCGTATTGTAAAAAAACATCGAAAAGATAATGTTTTTTTCCTGTTTATGCTGATCGTGTTATATTTCTTTATAAATCGCTTTCAAAGTCAAGCCAGAATAAATAAGTTTTTTTTTTCGTTGTCAAAAATAATTTATTTCGATTTACATGTACAACTATCTCAAAATTTATATTTAATTGTATAATAGTATCTAACTCCTATTTTTTTTCTTAATAAAAAAGTTTGAATATTACTAAATAGATTATTGTATTTTTAACTATTTCAAACGAATCTTCGTATGTTTGACTATGTATGCCTTATAGATTCTATCTTGTTATTTTAAAAGACTGTGTATATTCGTATGCATAAAAGGTTGTTATCTATCTTTTAAAAAACAAAAAAATCGGATCTATATTTCTAGAGAAACCTCTTTACATGTTAAATCATAAATTTTTATACATGCTATACTGATGAACTGTTTAATATGTCTTAAATGTACATTAAATATTATTTTGATCTATTGTTGGTAAAAGATTGTTTTTACCATTTTTAATCGATATAACTATTTTTATTGCTGAATTTGTATACTGTTTCTGTTTTTATATAAATAAAATCAAAAATCGAATGTTATTTTAGAATTCATTTCTATGTGTAAATATAAATAAATATCTTGGTTTTTTGTACAAATTGATGAAAACTAGAAAATTTATTATTATATTTTAAAACTATTTTATGTGCATTCGGTCCTCTTTTTTTTATAAATGAAGCTTTATTAATTTAATTATCTTTCATTTTCTAAAAATCTAATAGTTAGCCATTCAAATGTGAACATAAATTTTACATTTCTAGATTCAAAAATTCATGGTTTTATCCACATAAATTATCGAATTGTCATACATTTACTGTGTCACTGGAATATTATAGTGGAATTTTCATATTTATAGAATTTTATTCATGAATTATGACATACTCCGAAGATTTATATTTTATAATTATTTTAGACGTGGGTCGAATAAAATATACATTGTAAATATTAAACTCTAAATATTATTTATTTGATATTATAAATCAAGATTTGCTGTTTTATTTTTATGCTATACGTTTTTCATTCGAAATAAAAGGATTTGTGATGTTTATTTGCTAACTATTTATTCAAGCTTGAATCCTATATTTTAATAATATTTAGCTTCTATAATACGTTTAATCTATATAATAAATACTGTTTTGCTCTATTTTATAGATAATAATCTTTATTTTTTTAATTTTTTATAATAAAGTACATATTGTTTCTTTAAATGATATTATCCATAAATCTCCTAATGCTAGAATAGGTTTTATATATTTATTTTTCTCTAAAAGGTGCAATTCTTATAAAAAAAATTATATTATCTCTGCTTTAAACGAATTAAATAAATGAATCGTTATATTTTTTGGTTTTTAAAACCCTGTTGGATATTCTTCAACCGGTTTCTTTTATATATCGAGGAATACTACTGAACATTAATGATTATCGTACATTTTTTATACTTTTTCTAGATACAAGGATAAATGTAATTCAGTTTTTACAATGATTTTGCTCTAGATTCACGAAATTTTATTTTTTTACGTTTTATCTTTTTCTTTAGTTTTCTAATATCGCGTTATTTTTATTAAAATATGGAATATATTCATAAAATGAACAAAGCACTATATATCTTCGTAATATTTTATTTTGAGTAGATCCCATATAATCAATATGATGGATTAGTAAATCTACAAGTTGGTATCTTTGAATACAAAATACTATATTCTTATGCGATTGAGATCATGAAAATACAATTTCATTGTAACTATTTCTTTATTTTTTATGTTTTTTATTGGTTTTAATGGTAACTATTCCATCATTTATTGTTTTTTTCTTAATTATATACTTTTTACGTGCTCTTCTCCATAATTTTATTAATATCTTACCATTTTTATTTGTCTATTTTGCTGTAAAAGTATAATTAATTCTTATTCCTTTCTTTTTTATAATTTGTATTTAGAAATTTAGCCTATTTTATGTTCATTTCTTTGAAAATGTAAATTTTTTGCGTCTTTTTGGATATTTTTTGCTATTAAAGAATATATTATCTTTATATTGAGATATTCGAGTATTACGCGATGCATAAAATCTGTTTTGATAAATAAAAGCCAGAATATTGTTTTCGTAATGCAAAATCATACTCTGTCTATATATAAAATCAAATAATTGTATATTTTAATCAAATTAGTATACGAGGAGAATGACAAAAAAAATGTTACTTTTTAACCCATAATAAGACAAAATATTTGTATTATATTGGTATAATATGGTTTTATAATTTTTAAATGAAAATACTCTTCAGATTTTATTTATAGATGTTTTAGTATATAATATTCGATTTATTTAATTTGGATTTTAAATCTATCAATTAATGAATCTCCAAAAAAATCTTTAGATTGACATAATTATCAATAATATATACATGTCTATAATATAAATTATACTGGATTTTCTAACTTTAAAGAACTCTTCATTGTTTATTCTTTATAATCTTTTTCGCATAAATATTTTTATACCGTTAAAGTATTTATAAAAAAAAGTGATAATAAAATTATATTTGAGAGTTATATTGTGCAAATCTTTGTTTAAGATTCTTTTGTTAAGAAATTATTATTTTTTTAAGAATTTTTTTTTCTTTTGCACATATAGAAAAAAGCTGGTAAAATAGATAAATTTTATATGTTTATACATTTATAACAAAAAATTGACAAGTATATTAAAAGAGATACAAAATGTATAAAAACGTATAAATGTTTAAAAAACGAAAAATATCATCTTCTATTGTCATAACCTTTTATTTGGTTATTACCAAAACTAGTAGTTCTATAACTACTATAGTATGATTTCTAATAGTATTAGTTCTTTTTTAATAAAATTATATCGTTTTTTTCTATTTTAAATAGCGTAATCTGTAATTTTATTGATTTTTATTCTTTCATTCTCACATTTTAAGAAGCTTTTTTTACATTATCTTTTATGTATAAAATTTTTCTTCTTTCTGGTTATAAGTAAATCCTGTATGTTAAAATAAACAGCTTATTCCGTGATAAATTTATGATAATAGTCGATTTTTTTATAAATATTTCACGTGTTATGTTATATAATATATTTTTTATGCTCTATTGAAGAAAAAGATGTCTCCGATGGAAGAGAAAAAACATATTTTGGATATCTTTCGTGCAAAGAAACGTCGTCTTTGTCTTTTTTACGTTTATTTTTATACTTTTAGCTGGATTGTGTCACCTGAAAAGCCGAATAAGTTAAGTTGAATATGTCCGCTAGCATATAAAAACTACGACAATTATAATATTGGCATGAAAAATACGATATTTGAAGTTATTTAAAAGAAAAATCATTTTTTAGGATATATTATACCATGAAATTAGCTATATTAAGTTTTTTTTTGCATTATAACAGATATTTTGTGTACTCTCTTAGCCATGGCGAATATCTGTAAATATGTTTTGATTTGTTTAATTATTGAGAAAAGGTGAATTTTTCGATTTTCGGTCGATTTTAAGTTTTATGTGTTGCCATATCTATTTCTGTTTCGAAAAAAAAACCTAAGACCGAGCCAAGTTTGTTTAAAAAAGAAGACTTTAATGCTTCAATAATATCAAAATCATAAAGAAGGCTTTTTTCAATTCATATGACATATTATTTGCGAATTTCGTTATAATTTCATGAACATCTAAAAAAAAGTGGATTTTTTTTTCTTGGAATAGAAAACTATTTTATATGAAAACAATCTTTTTTAACTGCTAAATACTGAGAAAAACATAGATATGATCCTTTTCTTATTTATGAAACTTTTATGTGTGGATTTAGGCTACTATTTTTTTTCTTCTTTTTAGTGGCTTTTCTATGTATAATTATCTTTCCTACAATAAAAAAAATATAAAAATTGGTTTGACAAACGATGACATACATATTAAATTTATTCTATTATTATCCGAGAATTCTGTAAAAAGTTAAAGGGTCCTATTATTTTTTTCTTTTTTGCAAAATCAATTATATATTCTATTTAACATATATTTATATCTTATAAAAACAGTAATCTATGATTAAAATGTCTTTTTTTGTTTTATTGATTCGATGTACATTTATATTATATTTTAGGCATGTTTCTTATGTACGGAAATAAAAGGTGGATAATGCTATAAGTGGTTATTTTTATGTGTTAAATTAAAAGAGAGCTTTTAAATTTATTAAGTTAATGAATAATAATGTTTTTTTTCTTCTTTTTTTTTTAATTTTTTTTATATTCCTAATCATCTAAAATACTAAATTTTTCGATTTGTTATAACACTGAGATATAATTAAAACTAAATTTAGTATTTTTTGTACATTCTTCAGACTCATCGATGTTACACTTCGGTAAATAGGCATATTTTTGAGTTTAAATCTGCTTGCTAAAGTTAAACAAACAACGGATTTAATCTATTATAGATTGATAAAGGTATTTTTTATTTACCAGTCAGGTGAGTTATATGCTATTTGATACATATAGTCGCCCAAATAACTATAAAGAGGTGCTAATTCTGTTAGATAGCTAAAAGAAAAAGGATTTTTTTGATATTTTACTAGCGCAAATTAAAACATCTAATGTAAAATATACTATAATAGTAGAAAAATATCAAATTGTGTTAAAACATATCATAAATTGTAAAATAGTTCAGCTAGGATAAAGAAAAAATGTCTATTTTAGAATACAGTGTATGTTAAATACTATTTCTTTAATATATAATAATATAAATTAGCATTTTTTTATAGATAGCTAGTTATATATACGTTTAATTTTCTGTTTTTTTCTTATAACATTTATTTATAATGCATTTATCATATAATAAAAAAGTAGTTAGCCTTTTTTTTTATTTGTCATGTTTAAAAAGTAAATATACATACAGAAATAATATACATATTGCCCTGATATCAAGTGCAAAATAAATAAATACTTGATTTTATTGTAAAAAGTGTATTTTTTAGCAAAATATTCGACAATTTATATATGATAATCTATGTTTGATGGTTCTATAAAAATAATAGATTTCTCTTTCTTTAATTACGATGCAATGAACACAACAATAGAGTCGCCCTTCTAGGGTAGGGGCGACTCTATTATTATATTTATCACTCGTTTATGATATTATTTCTTATCATGTTTTCAATGATCAGTTAATCTTCATCTAAAGTCTTTCAGTTTTAGTGAATAAAATGAAAAGCCATTGATGTCTTTTACAAATAAATAGCCTTTTATCACTTTTTTGTAATGGAAAAAAACATCAAAATCTGTGCTAGATTACAAAATAAAACATAAATAAGAGATATAATTGCAAGATATAATCACACTTCGATTTTAAGATTGTTTTAACAGCCAAATATTCTAAAATATTTTCTAAAAATGTAATGAACACCTTTTTCGTCTTTTCTTGACAACATAAATCCCGATTGTATATAATTTACACGATTCAAGTAGTTTTATTTGTGATATTTTCTATATTAGATTTAATATAATGAATTGTTTACATAAGTTTACACAAATAAGTTCTAATGCTTTGTATATATATTAAAAGTTGGCATCTATTTGTGATGTTAAATCCATTCGATTGAAATATAACAATCACATATCTGTGTTTTAAAAAACCGTATAAAATCATATTATAATATGAAATAATATAAAAAGGGTTTTTTTGCAATTCTTTCTGCTATAATTTGAAGTTTTTCTTTTTTAAAATCCATGAACAGTAACAATAAAAACTTATCTTCTGTATCGTATTCTGAGTTAAACATCGAAAATGCAATGCTTTTTTCCCTATTTTTTAACTGTGTTTTATTTATTTATAAATCGATTTCTAAGTCTTGTCAGAATAAATGAATGTTTTTTTGCATTTGTATAGATAATTTTGTTCGAATTATATGTTTAACTATTTCAAGATATATTAAATTGCATAATAATATCTTCATTTCTATTTTCTTTCTTATAGCTAGTTTGAATATCACGCAATAAATTTTAATATGTTTAACTATTTAAAAACGATTTTTTTTACTATATATACCTTTTTAGAATCTATCTCTGTATTTTTTAAGATTGATTTTATTGATATGCGCAATAGTTTTTTTCGTCATTTAAATAACATCAAACAGTAATGATTTCTAGCGAAACCTCTTATATATGTACAATTTTATTATATTATATTATACTATATTATTTTGAATTGAAATGTGTAATATACTGTTTTTATATATATTTTCAAATCGATATTACTATTACATTATGATAAATTTTGTATACTTTTTCTGTTTTATTCAAATAAAATCAAATACCAAAAACCATTTTAGGATTTATTTTATTTGTTAAGATAAATGAATAAATTTAATGTGTTTTTTGAAAATCGATAAAAGTATAAAGATTATTAAATTTTGAAACAATTTTATGTGTATTTGGTCCACTTTTTTCAATTTTATTATCTTCTATTTTATAAAAATCTAATATATATATTTTCACATGTGAAAATATAATTTATATTTCTAGATTTGAAAATTGATGGTTTTATGCACAAAAAGGACGAAAATTTTGGATTGGTATACATTGACTGTTTCACAAAGATATTATGGTGGATTTTTCATATTATTGGATTACTATTCCCGAATTATGATATATTCCGAAGATTTATATTTTATAATGATTTTTGACGTGGGTTAAATAATTTTATTTTTGAAATTTTATAAACATGGATTTTGTCTGAAGGTTCAAATTTTACAATGATTATAGACATGGGTTAAATAAAATCATTTTGGACTTTTTTTTTGCCTGATTTAATCGAAAGTTAAAATTTTATAATAATTATAGACAAGGAAATAAATTAAATATACACTGCAAATTAAATGATTATTTGATATTCAGTATCAACATTAGCTGTTTTGTTTTCATGTTTTACGTTTTTCGTTGGATATAAAAGTATTTGTGATAATTATTTGCTAAGTATATATGTAAATTTGAATCTTAATATATTAATTATCTTTCGCTTCTATAAGTAGTTCAATCTTATATAATCAATATTTGTTTTGCTATATTTTACATATAATATTCTTGATTTTTGAATTTTTAATAAGAATTCAGATAAAGATTAAATATTGTTACTTTGTATGAAACTATAATTTATTATAAATATCACTGCTAATACTAGAATATCTTTCTTTCATTTATTTATTTTTTGTAATAAAGCGCGATTCTTATAAAAAAATTATATATTTACTAGAATTGATGAATAGAAATATATGAATCGTGTAATTTTTTAGTTTTTATAAACCTGTGTTATATTCTCAACAGGTTTCTTTTGAATATAATGAAACACAACTGATCAAAAATGATCATTGATCGTATTTACCCCTTTTTCTAGATAAGAAAATAATAATAAAAAATTTTACCATGGTATTTCTCTCTATTTTACCGAAATTTTTTCTATAAAATTAATATTCTATTACATTTGTATTTAATTATGCGTTTTTTCCTGAAAATATGACATATATTCAAAAAAAAAACAAAGCACTGTATATCCTTTTTCATATTTTCTATTTTAGTTTATCTTCTTAATCATCTCTATGATAACATTAAAATCTGAAAGTTAATGCTATCATTTATAGGATATTTTCATGTTTTTATCTTTTTCAATGGTAACTATACTATCATTTTTATAGTTTTTTTGATTCTTTACTTTTTACGATCGCTTAATCCACAAAGTAGTTAATAATTTACTTTATTCTTGTAATAGCTATATAAATACCTTTTTTTTCTCCTTTATATTCTTTTAAAATTTTATATGATGCTTGTTTCAGTGTATTAAAAACAAAAAATACATTCATCTTGTTAAGGTTTTTTTGTTATAATTGAATATATTATCTTTGGATTGAAATATTCGAAAATTACGCAATTTAACTAAACAACTCTTTAATAAAATTTTATGCTGAAGTATCGTTTTTTTATTTAAAATTAGAACTCCTGGATACCAAATGCTGTTATCAAATCATTCGATTTTTAATTATAATTGGATTATGAGAAAGAATAACTGCAAAGAAGAACATTTTTTATCCATTTTTTTACGGCAAATTGTACTTTTTTATTAATTATTTATAATAAAATATTCTTCTAATTTTATTTAAATTTTCATTCAGAATCTATAAATTTATAAATCACCATAAAATTGTTAATATTGGCTCAAATTATTATAATAATACATATATAAGTCTATAATATGCATCAAACTAGATTTTCTGGCTTAGTAAGATCTTCTAATTAATTGTTCTTTATAATATTTAAAACCATAAATTTTTTATATTGTTAAGATTATTTATTAAAAAAGCAATAATATGACTATTTTTATGTTTTTTATAATATACTTATCTATTTCCTATTTATTTTTTCTTTAAGATTCTCTTGTTAAGAAATTATTATCTTTTTAAGTTTTTATTTTATTTTTCATATATATATATATAAATATACTGGTCAAATCGAAATAGTTTTAGTGTTTAGTAATTAATAATATAAAATTTATTGGATTTATCTTATAATAAAATGAAATTTTGAAGTAACATATAAATAGATTGAAAATACAAAAGATATATTTTTCTATTTTCGACACCGGATATTATTATTTTTAGTAAATATTTTCGGTTTAATGCACTAATATAAGAATATTGTTATAAAAATTACGTCTCTGATAGAAATTTATGTTTGATTGTCTTATTTTACTTTATATAAATTGTTATTTGCTTTAATTTTTGTGGCTTAATTCTCATATTGCTGCCAATCTTTTGGTTTTATTTTTATAGACGGTTTTTAGATTTTCTGATTGTAAATATAAAACCTTTATGCTAAAAAAAAACAGCTTTTTCATAATAATATTCAATTTTATTATAAATATTTCATGTGACATGTTATATTATCGATTTTCTATCCTATTTTAAATATAATATGTCTGCAGCGAGAAGAGAAAAACCATATGCTGGATCTTTTTTGTGGCAAAAAGAAATAAAAATTGTATTTTAAACAAAATTATACAACTTTTAGCTGAATTATGTCGCTGAATAGCCGAATAAGGGGTGATAAATATGTCTGCTAGCATAGAAAGAAATCGTAAAATGATAATTTATATCATGATAAATACATTATCTAAAGTTGATAGAATATAAAATCATCTTTTTGTGGATATATAGCCATAACCAACTTGGTTATATTCAAGATTTTTTTGCCTTATAATGGATATTTATATATTCTACTAGACATAGCGAATATTTGTACATTTGTTTTGTTATTCAGATCAGGTGAATTTATTGATTTTTTGGTCAATTCCAAGTTTTATGTGTTGCCATATTTTTTTCTGTCTTAAAAAAAACCTAGAGCCAAGGCCTGTTTGGTAAAAAAACCAATTTTATCTTGCTGATCGTATTTAGATAAGCTAACAAACACATTCATACTATCTTATATTTCTCATTATCTGCGATTTTTTTATTAATTTATATATATCACAAAAAAAGGGATATTTTTTCTTATAATAAAATTAAGTTTTCTTATGCTGATTATCTTATAGAAACGCAAAATACGCAGAAAATCATATATTTTATTTTTTTCTTGTTTCTGAAACTTTTATGTGTGGATTAAGTCGACTATTTTTTTTCTTTATTTTAGTGGGTTTTTTGTGTGATAATAACTATCATATACACCAAATCGAAATAATATGTTTTGAAAATTAAATCAATATAGATTATGCTTGATTTATTTTGATTTGGGATTTTAGTAGAAAGTTTAAGGGTCCTATTATTTTTTTTTCTGTTAATGATCAATTACATAAAATATTGAATATATTTTTATATCTTTTTGTGTTTTTCAATTATAAAAAAAGATTTTGATATCATTTAATTGACTTTGATGTCTTTTAAATAGGATTTTTTAAGTATGTTTCTTATATACAAAAAAAAGGGATTGATAATACTAAACTCAGTAATTTTTATGAATTGAACGATATGTTAAGCTTTTATTAAATCTGGTAAAACAAGATTAATGTTTTTTTATTCTTTTTTTTTTCAATTATATATTATTTTTTTGTAATTCTAATCATCTAAAATACTAACTTGATCGATATCTTATAACATTGAGATAGAATAATTATGGAATATAGGAATTTATGTAAACTATACACACTCTTAGATAATATATTTCAGTAAAAAAGGCATGATTTTGAGTTTCAATCTGCCTGCTAAAGTTTTAAAAAAACCAAATTTTATGATTTCTAATCTGAAGAAAGGTATTTTTGCAAAGCTATTCCAAGATTTATATGCTATTTGATATATATAGTCGCCCAAGCAGCTATAAAAGGTGCTTATTCTGTAAGTAGCTAAAAGAAAAAAGATTTTTTATTGGATTGAACTGCCGCAGATTACCTAATATAGGTTTCGTGATCATAAATTATACATTTTTCACTAAATACTGCTAAAAAAATTCAAAAGGTGCTAAAAAGTTCAGCTAGGATAAAGAAAAAATGTACATTTTAGAATACAGTGTTAGTTAAATACATTGTCTAATGTAAATGATTGAAATGACATTTTTTCTGATTATCTATATATTTAAGTAGATTCATTTTCTGTTTTTTGCCATATTAAATTTATTTATAATGTATTATCTATATGATAAAATAGTAACTAGCCATATTTTTATATTTTTCATGTTTAAAAAATAAATAATAATACAAAAATAATGAACATTTATATAAAATACGCAGTGCAAAGTAAATATAAATTACATTCCATTGGATTTGTGTATTTATAAACAAAAAATATTATAATTTGTATATAATAATCTATTATTATATTTATCACATGTTTATGTCGGTTTTTTGCAATCTTTTATTACGATCGTATATATTACTGACTCATATGTTCATTAAGAATTTAATTTTCTTTAAATATCTATAATTTTAGTGAATAAAATAAAAATCGTTGACATATTTTACAAACTCAATAGCCTTTTTCACTTATTTTCAAATAAAAAAAAACATCCAAATCTATGCCAGATCGCATAAATATAACATAAATAAGTCATTTAATTGCAAGATTCAACCACTCTTTTGCTTAAAATTTCTTTAAATTTTCAAAAATTATAATATTATATCGAAAAAGCATTATTTACGTTTTTCGTCTTTTCTTGGCAGCTAAAAATATGGATTTTATATAATTTTTATTATTTAAATTGTAGTATATATGATGTTTTTTATTTTTATTGCTAATAGAATAAAATGTTTACAAAAGTAAATACGAGTGTGTATCTTATACATCAAAAGCTTATATCAATTCGTGATGTGAAATTCTATTCTATTTGTTGCAAAAAATACATATCTTTGGTTTAAAGAAATATTGAAACATAAATAATCTCGTAGTTTTGTACAAAATGTATATAAAGGGTTTTTTTTTTGCTAAATATCGAAGCTTTTTTTTTTAAATCCATGAATAATAATAAAAAGTTTATCTATTGTATCGTATTGTAAAAAAACATCGAAAAGATAATGTTTTTTTCCTGTTTATGCTGATCGTGTTATATTTCTTTATAAATCGCTTTCAAAGTCAAGCCAGAATAAATAAGTTTTTTTTTTCGTTGTCAAAAATAATTTATTTCGATTTACATGTACAACTATCTCAAAATTTATATTTAATTGTATAATAGTATCTAACTCCTATTTTTTTTCTTAATAAAAAAGTTTGAATATTGCCAAATAGATTATTGTATTTTTAACTATTTCAAACGAATCTTCGTATGTTTGACTATGTATGCCTTATAGATTCTACCTTGTTATTTTAAAAGACTGTGTATATTCGTATGCATAAAAGGTTGTTATCTATCTTTTAAAAAACAAAAAAATCGGATCTATATTTCTAGAGAAACCTCTTTACATGTTAAATCATAAATTTTTATACATGCTATACTGATGAACTGTTTAATATGTCTTAAATGTACATTAAATATTATTTTGATCTATTGTTGGTAAAAGATTGTTTTTACCATTTTTAATCGATATAACTATTTTTATTGCTGAATTTGTATACTGTTTCTGTTTTTATATAAATAAAATCAAAAATCGAATGTTATTTTAGAATTCATTTCTATGTGTAAATATAAATAAATATCTTGGTTTTTTGTACAAATTGATGAAAACTAGAAAATTTATTATTATATTTTAAAACTATTTTATGTGCATTCGGTCCTCTTTTTTTTATAAATGAAGCTTTATTAATTTAATTATCTTTCATTTTCTAAAAATCTAATAGTTAGCCATTCAAATGTGAACATAAATTTTACATTTCTAGATTCAAAAATTCATGGTTTTATCCACATAAATTATCGAATTGTCATACATTTACTGTGTCACTGGAATATTATAGTGGAATTTTCATATTTATAGAATTTTATTCATGAATTATGACATACTCCGAAGATTTATATTTTATAATTATTTTAGACGTGGGTCGAATAAAATATACATTGTAAATATTAAACTCTAAATATTATTTATTTGATATTATAAATCAAGATTTGCTGTTTTATTTTTATGCTATACGTTTTTCATTCGAAATAAAAGGATTTGTGATGTTTATTTGCTAACTATTTATTCAAGCTTGAATCCTATATTTTAATAATATTTAGCTTCTATAATACGTTTAATCTATATAATAAATACTGTTTTGCTCTATTTTATAGATAATAATCTTTATTTTTTTAATTTTTTATAATAAAGTACATATTGTTTCTTTAAATGATATTATCCATAAATCTCCTAATGCTAGAATAGGTTTTATATATTTATTTTTCTCTAAAAGGTGCAATTCTTATAAAAAAAATTATATTATCTCTGCTTTAAACGAATTAAATAAATGAATCGTTATATTTTTTGGTTTTTAAAACCCTGTTGGATATTCTTCAACCGGTTTCTTTTATATATCGAGGAATACTACTGAACATTAATGATTATCGTACATTTTTTATACTTTTTCTAGATACAAGGATAAATGTAATTCGGTTTTTACAATGATTTTGCTCTAGATTCACGAAATTTTATTTTTTTACGTTTTATCTTTTTCTTTAGTTTTCTAATATCGCGTTATTTTTATTAAAATATGGAATATATTCATAAAATGAACAAAGCACTATATATCTTCGTAATATTTTATTTTGAGTAGATCCCATATAATCAATATGATGGATTAGTAAATCTACAAGTTGGTATCTTTGAATACAAAATACTATATTCTTATGCGATTGAGATCATGAAAATACAATTTCATTGTAACTATTTCTTTATTTTTTATGTTTTTTATTGGTTTTAATGGTAACTATTCCATCATTTATTGTTTTTTTCTTAATTATATACTTTTTACGTGCTCTTCTCCATAATTTTATTAATATCTTACCATTTTTATTTGTCTATTTTGCTGTAAAAGTATAATTAATTCTTATTCCTTTCTTTTTTATAATTTGTATTTAGAAATTTAGCCTATTTTATGTTCATTTCTTTGAAAATGTAAATTTTTTGCGTCTTTTTGGATATTTTTTGCTATTAAAGAATATATTATCTTTATATTGAGATATTCGAGTATTACGCGATGCATAAAATCTGTTTTGATAAATAAAAGCCAGAATATTGTTTTCGTAATGCAAAATCATACTCTGTCTATATATAAAATCAAATAATTGTATATTTTAATCAAATTAGTATACGAGGAGAATGACAAAAAAAATGTTACTTTTTAACCCATAATAAGACAAAATATTTGTATTATATTGGTATAATATGGTTTTATAATTTTTAAATGAAAATACTCTTCAGATTTTATTTATAGATGTTTTAGTATATAATATTCGATTTATTTAATTTGGATTTTAAATCTATCAATTAATGAATCTCCAAAAAAATCTTTAGATTGACATAATTATCAATAATATATACATGTCTATAATATAAATTATACTGGATTTTCTAACTTTAAAGAACTCTTCATTGTTTATTCTTTATAATCTTTTTCGCATAAATATTTTTATACCGTTAAAGTATTTATAAAAAAAAGTGATAATAAAATTATATTTGAGAGTTATATTGTGCAAATCTTTGTTTAAGATTCTTTTGTTAAGAAATTATTATTTTTTTAAGAATTTTTTTTTCTTTTGCACATATAGAAAAAAGCTGGTAAAATAGATAAATTTTATATGTTTATACATTTATAACAAAAAATTGACAAGTATATTAAAAGAGATACAAAATGTATAAAAACGTATAAATGTTTAAAAAACGAAAAATATCATCTTCTATTGTCATAACCTTTTATTTGGTTATTACCAAAACTAGTAGTTCTATAACTACTATAGTATGATTTCTAATAGTATTAGTTCTTTTTTAATAAAATTATATCGTTTTTTTCTATTTTAAATAGCGTAATCTGTAATTTTATTGATTTTTATTCTTTCATTCTCACATTTTAAGAAGCTTTTTTTACATTATCTTTTATGTATAAAATTTTTCTTCTTTCTGGTTATAAGTAAATCCTGTATGTTAAAATAAACAGCTTATTCCGTGATAAATTTATGATAATAGTCGATTTTTTTATAAATATTTCACGTGTTATGTTATATAATATATTTTTTATGCTCTATTGAAGAAAAAGATGTCTCCGATGGAAGAGAAAAAACATATTTTGGATATCTTTCGTGCAAAGAAACGTCGTCTTTGTCTTTTTTACGTTTATTTTTATACTTTTAGCTGGATTGTGTCACCTGAAAAGCCGAATAAGTTAAGTTGAATATGTCCGCTAGCATATAAAAACTACGACAATTATAATATTGGCATGAAAAATACGATATTTGAAGTTATTTAAAAGAAAAATCATTTTTTAGGATATATTATACCATGAAATTAGCTATATTAAGTTTTTTTTTGCATTATAACAGATATTTTGTGTACTCTCTTAGCCATGGCGAATATCTGTAAATATGTTTTGATTTGTTTAATTATTGAGAAAAGGTGAATTTTTCGATTTTCGGTCGATTTTAAGTTTTATGTGTTGCCATATCTATTTCTGTTTCGAAAAAAAAACCTAAGACCGAGCCAAGTTTGTTTAAAAAAGAAGACTTTAATGCTTCAATAATATCAAAATCATAAAGAAGGCTTTTTTCAATTCATATGACATATTATTTGCGAATTTCGTTATAATTTCATGAACATCTAAAAAAAAGTGGATTTTTTTTTCTTGGAATAGAAAACTATTTTATATGAAAACAATCTTTTTTAACTGCTAAATACTGAGAAAAACATAGATATGATCCTTTTCTTATTTATGAAACTTTTATGTGTGGATTTAGGCTACTATTTTTTTTCTTCTTTTTAGTGGCTTTTCTATGTATAATTATCTTTCCTACAATAAAAAAAATATAAAAATTGGTTTGACAAACGATGACATACATATTAAATTTATTCTATTATTATCCGAGAATTCTGTAAAAAGTTAAAGGGTCCTATTATTTTTTTCTTTTTTGCAAAATCAATTATATATTCTATTTAACATATATTTATATCTTATAAAAACAGTAATCTATGATTAAAATGTCTTTTTTTGTTTTATTGATTCGATGTACATTTATATTATATTTTAGGCATGTTTCTTATGTACGGAAATAAAAGGTGGATAATGCTATAAGTGGTTATTTTTATGTGTTAAATTAAAAGAGAGCTTTTAAATTTATTAAGTTAATGAATAATAATGTTTTTTTTCTTCTTTTTTTTTTAATTTTTTTTATATTCCTAATCATCTAAAATACTAAATTTTTCGATTTGTTATAACACTGAGATATAATTAAAACTAAATTTAGTATTTTTTGTACATTCTTCAGACTCATCGATGTTACACTTCGGTAAATAGGCATATTTTTGAGTTTAAATCTGCTTGCTAAAGTTAAACAAACAACGGATTTAATCTATTATAGATTGATAAAGGTATTTTTTATTTACCAGTCAGGTGAGTTATATGCTATTTGATACATATAGTCGCCCAAATAACTATAAAGAGGTGCTAATTCTGTTAGATAGCTAAAAGAAAAAGGATTTTTTTGATATTTTACTAGCGCAAATTAAAACATCTAATGTAAAATATACTATAATAGTAGAAAAATATCAAATTGTGTTAAAACATATCATAAATTGTAAAATAGTTCAGCTAGGATAAAGAAAAAATGTCTATTTTAGAATACAGTGTATGTTAAATACTATTTCTTTAATATATAATAATATAAATTAGCATTTTTTTATAGATAGCTAGTTATATATACGTTTAATTTTCTGTTTTTTTCTTATAACATTTATTTATAATGCATTTATCATATAATAAAAAAGTAGTTAGCCTTTTTTTTTATTTGTCATGTTTAAAAAGTAAATATACATACAGAAATAATATACATATTGCCCTGATATCAAGTGCAAAATAAATAAATACTTGATTTTATTGTAAAAAGTGTATTTTTTAGCAAAATATTCGACAATTTATATATGATAATCTATGTTTGATGGTTCTATAAAAATAATAGATTTCTCTTTCTTTAATTACGATGCAATGAACACAACAATAGAGTCGCCCTTCTAGGGTAGGGGCGACTCTATTATTATATTTATCACTCGTTTATGATATTATTTCTTATCATGTTTTCAATGATCAGTTAATCTTCATCTAAAGTCTTTCAGTTTTAGTGAATAAAATGAAAAGCCATTGATGTCTTTTACAAATAAATAGCCTTTTATCACTTTTTTGTAATGGAAAAAAACATCAAAATCTGTGCTAGATTACAAAATAAAACATAAATAAGAGATATAATTGCAAGATATAATCACACTTCGATTTTAAGATTGTTTTAACAGCCAAATATTCTAAAATATTTTCTAAAAATGTAATGAACACCTTTTTCGTCTTTTCTTGACAACATAAATCCCGATTGTATATAATTTACACGATTCAAGTAGTTTTATTTGTGATATTTTCTATATTAGATTTAATATAATGAATTGTTTACATAAGTTTACACAAATAAGTTCTAATGCTTTGTATATATATTAAAAGTTGGCATCTATTTGTGATGTTAAATCCATTCGATTGAAATATAACAATCACATATCTGTGTTTTAAAAAACCGTATAAAATCATATTATAATATGAAATAATATAAAAAGGGTTTTTTTGCAATTCTTTCTGCTATAATTTGAAGTTTTTCTTTTTTAAAATCCATGAACAGTAACAATAAAAACTTATCTTCTGTATCGTATTCTGAGTTAAACATCGAAAATGCAATGCTTTTTTCCCTATTTTTTAACTGTGTTTTATTTATTTATAAATCGATTTCTAAGTCTTGTCAGAATAAATGAATGTTTTTTTGCATTTGTATAGATAATTTTGTTCGAATTATATGTTTAACTATTTCAAGATATATTAAATTGCATAATAATATCTTCATTTCTATTTTCTTTCTTATAGCTAGTTTGAATATCACGCAATAAATTTTAATATGTTTAACTATTTAAAAACGATTTTTTTTACTATATATACCTTTTTAGAATCTATCTCTGTATTTTTTAAGATTGATTTTATTGATATGCGCAATAGTTTTTTTCGTCATTTAAATAACATCAAACAGTAATGATTTCTAGCGAAACCTCTTATATATGTACAATTTTATTATATTATATTATACTATATTATTTTGAATTGAAATGTGTAATATACTGTTTTTATATATATTTTCAAATCGATATTACTATTACATTATGATAAATTTTGTATACTTTTTCTGTTTTATTCAAATAAAATCAAATACCAAAAACCATTTTAGGATTTATTTTATTTGTTAAGATAAATGAATAAATTTAATGTGTTTTTTGAAAATCGATAAAAGTATAAAGATTATTAAATTTTGAAACAATTTTATGTGTATTTGGTCCACTTTTTTCAATTTTATTATCTTCTATTTTATAAAAATCTAATATATATATTTTCACATGTGAAAATATAATTTATATTTCTAGATTTGAAAATTGATGGTTTTATGCACAAAAAGGACGAAAATTTTGGATTGGTATACATTGACTGTTTCACAAAGATATTATGGTGGATTTTTCATATTATTGGATTACTATTCCCGAATTATGATATATTCCGAAGATTTATATTTTATAATGATTTTTGACGTGGGTTAAATAATTTTATTTTTGAAATTTTATAAACATGGATTTTGTCTGAAGGTTCAAATTTTACAATGATTATAGACATGGGTTAAATAAAATCATTTTGGACTTTTTTTTTGCCTGATTTAATCGAAAGTTAAAATTTTATAATAATTATAGACAAGGAAATAAATTAAATATACACTGCAAATTAAATGATTATTTGATATTCAGTATCAACATTAGCTGTTTTGTTTTCATGTTTTACGTTTTTCGTTGGATATAAAAGTATTTGTGATAATTATTTGCTAAGTATATATGTAAATTTGAATCTTAATATATTAATTATCTTTCGCTTCTATAAGTAGTTCAATCTTATATAATCAATATTTGTTTTGCTATATTTTACATATAATATTCTTGATTTTTGAATTTTTAATAAGAATTCAGATAAAGATTAAATATTGTTACTTTGTATGAAACTATAATTTATTATAAATATCACTGCTAATACTAGAATATCTTTCTTTCATTTATTTATTTTTTGTAATAAAGCGCGATTCTTATAAAAAAATTATATATTTACTAGAATTGATGAATAGAAATATATGAATCGTGTAATTTTTTAGTTTTTATAAACCTGTGTTATATTCTCAACAGGTTTCTTTTGAATATAATGAAACACAACTGATCAAAAATGATCATTGATCGTATTTACCCCTTTTTCTAGATAAGAAAATAATAATAAAAAATTTTACCATGGTATTTCTCTCTATTTTACCGAAATTTTTTCTATAAAATTAATATTCTATTACATTTGTATTTAATTATGCGTTTTTTCCTGAAAATATGACATATATTCAAAAAAAAAACAAAGCACTGTATATCCTTTTTCATATTTTCTATTTTAGTTTATCTTCTTAATCATCTCTATGATAACATTAAAATCTGAAAGTTAATGCTATCATTTATAGGATATTTTCATGTTTTTATCTTTTTCAATGGTAACTATACTATCATTTTTATAGTTTTTTTGATTCTTTACTTTTTACGATCGCTTAATCCACAAAGTAGTTAATAATTTACTTTATTCTTGTAATAGCTATATAAATACCTTTTTTTTCTCCTTTATATTCTTTTAAAATTTTATATGATGCTTGTTTCAGTGTATTAAAAACAAAAAATACATTCATCTTGTTAAGGTTTTTTTGTTATAATTGAATATATTATCTTTGGATTGAAATATTCGAAAATTACGCAATTTAACTAAACAACTCTTTAATAAAATTTTATGCTGAAGTATCGTTTTTTTATTTAAAATTAGAACTCCTGGATACCAAATGCTGTTATCAAATCATTCGATTTTTAATTATAATTGGATTATGAGAAAGAATAACTGCAAAGAAGAACATTTTTTATCCATTTTTTTACGGCAAATTGTACTTTTTTATTAATTATTTATAATAAAATATTCTTCTAATTTTATTTAAATTTTCATTCAGAATCTATAAATTTATAAATCACCATAAAATTGTTAATATTGGCTCAAATTATTATAATAATACATATATAAGTCTATAATATGCATCAAACTAGATTTTCTGGCTTAGTAAGATCTTCTAATTAATTGTTCTTTATAATATTTAAAACCATAAATTTTTTATATTGTTAAGATTATTTATTAAAAAAGCAATAATATGACTATTTTTATGTTTTTTATAATATACTTATCTATTTCCTATTTATTTTTTCTTTAAGATTCTCTTGTTAAGAAATTATTATCTTTTTAAGTTTTTATTTTATTTTTCATATATATATATATAAATATACTGGTCAAATCGAAATAGTTTTAGTGTTTAGTAATTAATAATATAAAATTTATTGGATTTATCTTATAATAAAATGAAATTTTGAAGTAACATATAAATAGATTGAAAATACAAAAGATATATTTTTCTATTTTCGACACCGGATATTATTATTTTTAGTAAATATTTTCGGTTTAATGCACTAATATAAGAATATTGTTATAAAAATTACGTCTCTGATAGAAATTTATGTTTGATTGTCTTATTTTACTTTATATAAATTGTTATTTGCTTTAATTTTTGTGGCTTAATTCTCATATTGCTGCCAATCTTTTGGTTTTATTTTTATAGACGGTTTTTAGATTTTCTGATTGTAAATATAAAACCTTTATGCTAAAAAAAAACAGCTTTTTCATAATAATATTCAATTTTATTATAAATATTTCATGTGACATGTTATATTATCGATTTTCTATCCTATTTTAAATATAATATGTCTGCAGCGAGAAGAGAAAAACCATATGCTGGATCTTTTTTGTGGCAAAAAGAAATAAAAATTGTATTTTAAACAAAATTATACAACTTTTAGCTGAATTATGTCGCTGAATAGCCGAATAAGGGGTGATAAATATGTCTGCTAGCATAGAAAGAAATCGTAAAATGATAATTTATATCATGATAAATACATTATCTAAAGTTGATAGAATATAAAATCATCTTTTTGTGGATATATAGCCATAACCAACTTGGTTATATTCAAGATTTTTTTGCCTTATAATGGATATTTATATATTCTACTAGACATAGCGAATATTTGTACATTTGTTTTGTTATTCAGATCAGGTGAATTTATTGATTTTTTGGTCAATTCCAAGTTTTATGTGTTGCCATATTTTTTTCTGTCTTAAAAAAAACCTAGAGCCAAGGCCTGTTTGGTAAAAAAACCAATTTTATCTTGCTGATCGTATTTAGATAAGCTAACAAACACATTCATACTATCTTATATTTCTCATTATCTGCGATTTTTTTATTAATTTATATATATCACAAAAAAAGGGATATTTTTTCTTATAATAAAATTAAGTTTTCTTATGCTGATTATCTTATAGAAACGCAAAATACGCAGAAAATCATATATTTTATTTTTTTCTTGTTTCTGAAACTTTTATGTGTGGATTAAGTCGACTATTTTTTTTCTTTATTTTAGTGGGTTTTTTGTGTGATAATAACTATCATATACACCAAATCGAAATAATATGTTTTGAAAATTAAATCAATATAGATTATGCTTGATTTATTTTGATTTGGGATTTTAGTAGAAAGTTTAAGGGTCCTATTATTTTTTTTTCTGTTAATGATCAATTACATAAAATATTGAATATATTTTTATATCTTTTTGTGTTTTTCAATTATAAAAAAAGATTTTGATATCATTTAATTGACTTTGATGTCTTTTAAATAGGATTTTTTAAGTATGTTTCTTATATACAAAAAAAAGGGATTGATAATACTAAACTCAGTAATTTTTATGAATTGAACGATATGTTAAGCTTTTATTAAATCTGGTAAAACAAGATTAATGTTTTTTTATTCTTTTTTTTTTCAATTATATATTATTTTTTTGTAATTCTAATCATCTAAAATACTAACTTGATCGATATCTTATAACATTGAGATAGAATAATTATGGAATATAGGAATTTATGTAAACTATACACACTCTTAGATAATATATTTCAGTAAAAAAGGCATGATTTTGAGTTTCAATCTGCCTGCTAAAGTTTTAAAAAAACCAAATTTTATGATTTCTAATCTGAAGAAAGGTATTTTTGCAAAGCTATTCCAAGATTTATATGCTATTTGATATATATAGTCGCCCAAGCAGCTATAAAAGGTGCTTATTCTGTAAGTAGCTAAAAGAAAAAAGATTTTTTATTGGATTGAACTGCCGCAGATTACCTAATATAGGTTTCGTGATCATAAATTATACATTTTTCACTAAATACTGCTAAAAAAATTCAAAAGGTGCTAAAAAGTTCAGCTAGGATAAAGAAAAAATGTACATTTTAGAATACAGTGTTAGTTAAATACATTGTCTAATGTAAATGATTGAAATGACATTTTTTCTGATTATCTATATATTTAAGTAGATTCATTTTCTGTTTTTTGCCATATTAAATTTATTTATAATGTATTATCTATATGATAAAATAGTAACTAGCCATATTTTTATATTTTTCATGTTTAAAAAATAAATAATAATACAAAAATAATGAACATTTATATAAAATACGCAGTGCAAAGTAAATATAAATTACATTCCATTGGATTTGTGTATTTATAAACAAAAAATATTATAATTTGTATATAATAATCTATTATTATATTTATCACATGTTTATGTCGGTTTTTTGCAATCTTTTATTACGATCGTATATATTACTGACTCATATGTTCATTAAGAATTTAATTTTCTTTAAATATCTATAATTTTAGTGAATAAAATAAAAATCGTTGACATATTTTACAAACTCAATAGCCTTTTTCACTTATTTTCAAATAAAAAAAAACATCCAAATCTATGCCAGATCGCATAAATATAACATAAATAAGTCATTTAATTGCAAGATTCAACCACTCTTTTGCTTAAAATTTCTTTAAATTTTCAAAAATTATAATATTATATCGAAAAAGCATTATTTACGTTTTTCGTCTTTTCTTGGCAGCTAAAAATATGGATTTTATATAATTTTTATTATTTAAATTGTAGTATATATGATGTTTTTTATTTTTATTGCTAATAGAATAAAATGTTTACAAAAGTAAATACGAGTGTGTATCTTATACATCAAAAGCTTATATCAATTCGTGATGTGAAATTCTATTCTATTTGTTGCAAAAAATACATATCTTTGGTTTAAAGAAATATTGAAACATAAATAATCTCGTAGTTTTGTACAAAATGTATATAAAGGGTTTTTTTTTTGCTAAATATCGAAGCTTTTTTTTTTAAATCCATGAATAATAATAAAAAGTTTATCTATTGTATCGTATTGTAAAAAAACATCGAAAAGATAATGTTTTTTTCCTGTTTATGCTGATCGTGTTATATTTCTTTATAAATCGCTTTCAAAGTCAAGCCAGAATAAATAAGTTTTTTTTTTCGTTGTCAAAAATAATTTATTTCGATTTACATGTACAACTATCTCAAAATTTATATTTAATTGTATAATAGTATCTAACTCCTATTTTTTTTCTTAATAAAAAAGTTTGAATATTGCCAAATAGATTATTGTATTTTTAACTATTTCAAACGAATCTTCGTATGTTTGACTATGTATGCCTTATAGATTCTACCTTGTTATTTTAAAAGACTGTGTATATTCGTATGCATAAAAGGTTGTTATCTATCTTTTAAAAAACAAAAAAATCGGATCTATATTTCTAGAGAAACCTCTTTACATGTTAAATCATAAATTTTTATACATGCTATACTGATGAACTGTTTAATATGTCTTAAATGTACATTAAATATTATTTTGATCTATTGTTGGTAAAAGATTGTTTTTACCATTTTTAATCGATATAACTATTTTTATTGCTGAATTTGTATACTGTTTCTGTTTTTATATAAATAAAATCAAAAATCGAATGTTATTTTAGAATTCATTTCTATGTGTAAATATAAATAAATATCTTGGTTTTTTGTACAAATTGATGAAAACTAGAAAATTTATTATTATATTTTAAAACTATTTTATGTGCATTCGGTCCTCTTTTTTTTATAAATGAAGCTTTATTAATTTAATTATCTTTCATTTTCTAAAAATCTAATAGTTAGCCATTCAAATGTGAACATAAATTTTACATTTCTAGATTCAAAAATTCATGGTTTTATCCACATAAATTATCGAATTGTCATACATTTACTGTGTCACTGGAATATTATAGTGGAATTTTCATATTTATAGAATTTTATTCATGAATTATGACATACTCCGAAGATTTATATTTTATAATTATTTTAGACGTGGGTCGAATAAAATATACATTGTAAATATTAAACTCTAAATATTATTTATTTGATATTATAAATCAAGATTTGCTGTTTTATTTTTATGCTATACGTTTTTCATTCGAAATAAAAGGATTTGTGATGTTTATTTGCTAACTATTTATTCAAGCTTGAATCCTATATTTTAATAATATTTAGCTTCTATAATACGTTTAATCTATATAATAAATACTGTTTTGCTCTATTTTATAGATAATAATCTTTATTTTTTTAATTTTTTATAATAAAGTACATATTGTTTCTTTAAATGATATTATCCATAAATCTCCTAATGCTAGAATAGGTTTTATATATTTATTTTTCTCTAAAAGGTGCAATTCTTATAAAAAAAATTATATTATCTCTGCTTTAAACGAATTAAATAAATGAATCGTTATATTTTTTGGTTTTTAAAACCCTGTTGGATATTCTTCAACCGGTTTCTTTTATATATCGAGGAATACTACTGAACATTAATGATTATCGTACATTTTTTATACTTTTTCTAGATACAAGGATAAATGTAATTCGGTTTTTACAATGATTTTGCTCTAGATTCACGAAATTTTATTTTTTTACGTTTTATCTTTTTCTTTAGTTTTCTAATATCGCGTTATTTTTATTAAAATATGGAATATATTCATAAAATGAACAAAGCACTATATATCTTCGTAATATTTTATTTTGAGTAGATCCCATATAATCAATATGATGGATTAGTAAATCTACAAGTTGGTATCTTTGAATACAAAATACTATATTCTTATGCGATTGAGATCATGAAAATACAATTTCATTGTAACTATTTCTTTATTTTTTATGTTTTTTATTGGTTTTAATGGTAACTATTCCATCATTTATTGTTTTTTTCTTAATTATATACTTTTTACGTGCTCTTCTCCATAATTTTATTAATATCTTACCATTTTTATTTGTCTATTTTGCTGTAAAAGTATAATTAATTCTTATTCCTTTCTTTTTTATAATTTGTATTTAGAAATTTAGCCTATTTTATGTTCATTTCTTTGAAAATGTAAATTTTTTGCGTCTTTTTGGATATTTTTTGCTATTAAAGAATATATTATCTTTATATTGAGATATTCGAGTATTACGCGATGCATAAAATCTGTTTTGATAAATAAAAGCCAGAATATTGTTTTCGTAATGCAAAATCATACTCTGTCTATATATAAAATCAAATAATTGTATATTTTAATCAAATTAGTATACGAGGAGAATGACAAAAAAAATGTTACTTTTTAACCCATAATAAGACAAAATATTTGTATTATATTGGTATAATATGGTTTTATAATTTTTAAATGAAAATACTCTTCAGATTTTATTTATAGATGCTTTAGTATATAATATTCGATTTATTTAATTTGGATTTTAAATCTATCAATTAATGAATCTCCAAAAAAATCTTTAGATTGACATAATTATCAATAATATATACATGTCTATAATATAAATTATACTGGATTTTCTAACTTTAAAGAACTTCTCATTGTTTATTCTTTATAATCTTTTTCGCATAAATATTTTTATACCGTTAAATATTTATAAAAAAAAGTGATAATAAAATTATATTTGAGAGTTATATTGTGCAAATCTTTGTTTAAGATTCTTTTGTTAAGAAATTATTATTTTTTTAAGAATTTTTTTTTCTTTTGCACATATAGAAAAATGCTGGTAAAATAGATAAAGTTTATATGTTTATACATTTATAACAAAAAATTGACAATTTTATATAAAGAGATACAAAAATGTATAAAAACGTAGAAATGTTTAAAAAACGAAAAATATCATCTTCTATTGTCATAACCTTTTATTTGGTTATTAAAAAAACTTTTAGTTCTATAACTACTATAGTATGATTTCTAATAGTATTAGTTCTTTTTTAATAAAATTATGTCGTTTTTTTCTATTTTAAATAGCGTAATCTGTAATTTTATTGATTTTTATTCTTTCATTCTCACATTTTAAGAAGCTTTTTTTGTTTTATTATCTTTTATATATATAATTTTTCTTCTTTCTGGTTATGTATAAATCTTGTATGTTAATATAAACAGCTTATTCCGTGATAAATTTATGATAATAGTAGATTTTTTTTATAAATATTTCATTTGTTATGTTATATAATTAATTTTTTATGCTCTATTGAAGCATCTAATGTCTGTGATGGAAGATAAAAAACATATTTCGGATATCTTTCGTGCAAAGAAACGTCGTTTTTGTCTTTTTTACGTTTATTTTTATACTTTTAGCTGGATTGTGTCACCTGAAAAGCCGAATAAGTTAAGTTGAATATGTCAGCTAGCGAAGAAAAAATACGATAATACTAATATCTAAATGATGAATACAATCTTTGACGTTTTATATAAAGAAAAATATATCTTTTTTGGGATATATTATGCCATGGAATTTGTTATATTTAAGTTTTTTTTGCATTATAACTGATATTCTGTGTACTCTCTTAGCCATGGCGAATATCTGTAAATATGTTTTGATATCTATTGTACTTTAAGTAAGGTTAAAAAATAGATTTTTGGTCAATTTCAAGTTTTATGTGTTCCATATTTTTTTCTGTCTAGAAAAAAAAACCTAAGACCAAGCCAAGTTTGTTGAAAAAAGTGATTTTTTATGTTTCTCATAATATTGTAAGCCAAGAATATAATGCATAACCTCACATCTTACACATTTTCTGTGATTTTTTTCAATTTTATGAACATCGCAAAAAAAAAAGGGGATTTTTTTTCTTATAATATAATTATATTTTATATAAAAACAATCTTTTCCACCTGCTCAATACTATAAAACCATAGATATTATACTTATCTTGTTTCTGAAACTTATATGTGTGGATTATGTCTACCATTTTTTTCTTTATTTATGTGGCTTTTCTATGTAAAATATTCTTCATAGAATAAAAAAAATATAAAAATTGGTTTGATAAACGATGACATACATTTTAAATGTATTGTATTTTTATTCGAGAATTCAGTAAAAAGTTTAAGGGTCCTATTATTTTTTTCTTTTTTGCAAAATCAATTATATAATATATTTAAATAATTTTTACATCTTATATAAACAGTTTTCACGAAAAAATTCTGCAAACATACTTTGAAAATGGCCATGCATAACTATTAATATGAAAATATTAGAAAAAAAATATTAATGATGTTATATATAATAACATCATTATTGCGTTTTAGCAAATGTTTTGACATAAAAACAAAAATTTAAATCTCACGCAAAATTAATGAAACTGAAAAAATTTTATAATTCGTGTCTTTAAATGTGTTTTCATAACTATATTTCACTGACAGAAACAAAACGATGCAGAATGTTTTAAAGGTCTCAGCATATCTAAAATGTGAATATACTGTAAAAATTTATTTTGTGCTATTTTTAAGATACATATAACATTTATGATAATTCATTGATGTCAATTTATGTAATTTGAATTAAGAACAATATTATAGCCATAAGTCGAGGAGCGATAAATATGTTGACACAAGAGACAAATTATCTCTGGTTTTTCTTTATAATTTTATGAATTTTGTTATATATACCTCTCTTTTTTACTCTTTTTAAATTTTTTTTTGCCTTTTATGCTACTGATGGTTATTATATGTCTATGGATTAAATGAAAACTAATTATCAGAATAATTTTTTTTTAATTTATAAAAAACGAAAAGGTCTTTCATATTTATGATGTTCTATAATTATGTATTATATAACAAAAGCCAATAATTTATAGTATAGAATAACCCAATGTATTATACCATGTATATAAATATAAAAAAGAAATTTAAACACAAAAATTATATGCTCAGCTGTATGTAATGTATTTTTTTTCGGTTTTATACAAAAAATGATATAAAATCTTAAATTTTAGCATCATATTAGGTCGAAAAAAGGCTAGCTGTTAATGAAATAAATTATGCAATAAAACATTATATGGGCAAATATAATATCTTTTAACAAGTTTTATGCATTTGAAGTCACTGAAAAATATCAAGGCACATTAAAGATTTATGTACGCAAACATATAAATCATATGAGAAAGAAAATAAAATAAAATAATAAGTTTTTAAATAAAGCATACATTAATTTTTATAGTAACGTGTTATATATATACTCTCAAGACAAAATAAATGATTTTTCGGATTTTCGAATATGTAATTCAAATTTAAATGTAAAAATTAACAATTAATAATATCGATAACAACCCGATGGATATTTTTTTAGAGGGAAGCAAATATATAAATGAATCAATTCTTTTCGAATAATCATGTCTATTTAATTTAAATTTAAAAACAGACTTGCAAATACAAACCAGTTAAAATATTTTGGGTATATTTAATAATAGAGACATTTTTCGCTTATTTGATATTTATTATACTCTAAGATAAATTAAACAATGCAAATCAGATTTTTGTTTTCATGAAAATGTTACAATATTATTTAGTAAAATCCTTTATATTTTTATGTCTATCTTCACAACCAAAATAGTGCATTCACAGTTTTTTGTTATTATTGCCCATGGGTTTCTAAAAGACATCAATCTGCTTAAAAAACACATATTTATGTTTAATCTATCCTATATATATAAATATTCATATAAAGCTTATTCTGTGTTAAAGAGTGTTTCCAAGTCTATTTGTATGCTACTAAACGGAGAGAAGTGTTCTTTCTGAATCCACACAATATCCGAAAAAAGCCCATGTTTGGACATACATGCTCTAACATGTTGTTTTTTTACAATATTGTATCTGAAAAAAAATAAAATTTATATTCAATATACCCAATTTATGCCCTTTATTAAATAATGACAAAAAATCAATATAATCATATCAAAATGATTTTCAATATATGTAAAAGGTATAAATTCAGATTTAATAAGTATTCTTGTGTGTATATTTCATATTTATATTTTACCCAAAGTATTGAATCTGATTTAGAATTAAAAAAAAATATTTTACACATATATATTTTTTTATTATTTGGAGTAAGTATATGTTCCCTATTTATAATTATAATATTATAAACGAAAACAAGCAAGAATCTTAATTTATTATTTAATTAAAAAATAACAGCTGTTTTTATAAATTTTTTTTATTAAGCTTACTTTTTTAAATACTCTTATTTTTTTTTCGATATATTTGTAATAAATACAATAAAAATACGAAGTTTTTTTGAAAATTAAACTCAAGCATTGCCTTTATATTGCAAACTATAAACTTAAAAAAAAATATTTTTAAAAAGCAAGCCTTGTTATCTATATTCTATAAACAATAATAATTTAGAAGCACAAATTACTTGGAAAACTAATATTGTAAATTCCAACGTGACAAATATTTTTTTATACTAGAAATATAAATTTTTTTTTCTAGAACAAAAATTATATAGTTATATTTACAAGTATCTGTAGCCAAAAAAAATTTGCAATACTGATTTTAAGATGAAAAATCAGATAATTGTATTCAAGAAAGCATTGTTTCTGGTCAATCTTATTTGCTTGGTTTTGCTTTTTATTATATATGTTATAATATAAAAATTTATTTAAATATACTTTTTATATGCTTTACTACTAAGTTATTAAAATTGATTTTTTCTATATTGTATCTATATTCTTCTTTTTAAGATTTGTTTTCTTCTAATTTAAAAACTTGTTATACGATATAATTAAATTTTGATAATTATTACAGTTCATAATTAGTTTATGCATTTATTTTATGACAGTATATAACATGCGAATTTATAGATATAGACAAAAATTTAGCATATAAATCTAAGAATTAAATATATTGGCAAAATTACATAAAGAGCCACATTTATAGAGTAAATTCTTATATAAAACACTGACACATGGATAAAAAGGCTAATTAATCAGATATTCATGATAACAGTAGTTAGTAGTTCATATGATGAGCAAAGAACATAATTATAAAATATAAAAAATAACAAATAGAGTAAGCCTGACATTCATAATATGCATATATAAATTATCACCGTTTTTTAGTAATGAAATTTTGTTGATATGCTTTATTT
>NW_028233013.1:0-35378 GCF_057557595.1 Rhyacophila brunnea | reverse complement strand
TCCTGGTAGTGCTTGTGGGTTATTGCAATCTTGTGGCTCTGGATGGACATGGCTTTGTCCTCAAGCTCCTTGTGCTTCTACTTCTATATGATGTAAGAATCAATTCTTGAGATACAATGATAATACTAAGACATTCCAATTTATGTGTTTGGTACAAAGACGACACGCTTCGGTATGGTATTCATGATCAGATATATTATATGATGCTAGTGATCCATATACTGGATGAGTGCCGCAACCTGATCTATTTGAATGGTTACCATGTAATGCTAAATGATTAGATTCTGGATGATATGAACATTCTATAATGTATGATTCTGTATCGTGAGTTTATAAAACTCATAGCACATTAGATATTATTATCCCTGAAACAAAGTTCTATCGTGTATGATTTCATGGTCAAGTAGTATGTAATAAATATACTCATGCTTATAGATACTGAGTTGCTGATGTAACTCATAATGTAACTCTTATGGATCAAAAGAAATCAATGAGAGGTAATACAGAAGCATGATTATATGATAGCACATTTGTAAAACCTATTTGAATATGATCATGTGATCCAGCTAATTTGAATATAGTTCTAATCTTAATGAAGATAATCTAACTGGATGACGATGTGATATATTCTGGTTAGAAAAAGATACTAGATTACGTATGTATATAAAGTGAGATACTGATAACGCTTGTTATTCTCAAATACCAGGTTACCCAGCAATGAAACTTATTGCATCTGGATTTAACCCATTTACCAATAATCATCCTAAAGCTACTTCTCATGGCTTTTATGTAGAAGAAGTAGATAGAGAAAAAATTCCATTGTGTTAATGTAGAAAAAACTTATATTATAAGTAATAAACATTTTATCATTTATGCCTATAAAAATGAACGAACAACTTTGACACATCAATGGTATACCTGTAAAGTTCCCATGTGAACTAGATTGTACAAAAGTATATACAATTAAATTACAGTATGATACTGAAAATTCTGTACGAGTATTTCTTGTAGAAGAGGAGTAATATAGTAGAGAGCCTAAGCTCTACTATATAAACAATTTATTTTATAAACCGCTATTAATATGTTTAGCTTACGAGATCAATTATTTGGTTATTCAGTAGACACATGTGTCTTGAATAACCTAGATCAATCACAACAGTATATTCCTATACTTGGTTTTGATGGATGACAAAACTGTACATTCATCTGGAAGCCAACTACTATTGCAGAGTTTTTAACTACTGCAGCTTTTTGCGAAGCTGTACAAGACTGTGTAGGTAGTGCTATCCAAGGTATGAATTATCAAGACGCACTTAATAACTGGATTCAAAGTAATCCATTTACTGGTGCTACACTTGTCACTTATAGTAATACAATATCTTGATTAACTGCTACTACTGTACAGTGAGCTATCGATGAAATCGTATCTACTCTATGTACAAAGGTTGCATCATGTTTAGCAACTAACTGATTACCAGCTGGTATAACATTGTTTTCGCTTAACGCTACTCCAATTACTACTGGATCTACTCATGCTTTCAATCTAGCTAGCACTGGGAATGTTCTTACATTTACATTGGATGGTACTACTATTAGTGCATCTAATATCATAAACTCTAATACACTAGTAGTTAATCCAGCTAATTGAGATATTACATCTACCGTTAATGGTTTATCTGCTGCTGCTAATTTAGCTGCTATGATTGCAAATCTACAAACTGTAACTACTATTACAAATACTGTAACTGGTCACAAGATTGCTGACTATACTAACGAGACAGGTGTTGTAACACCTTTATACGAAACTATCGTAGAGCTTGATAGCTTTACTATGGCAGGTAATGTAATTACTATTGGTCTTAAAAATGAATCAGGGATAGTTCAAACTCTCTCATTGAATATCGGTGGAGTCCTTCCAGTAAACGATATTAATATCGCATCTGGTACATACAATGCTGCTACAAATATTATTACTCTTACTGAGACTAATGGTGATGTATACACTATCGATCTCTCTGAGTTCTCTATTATAGCTACAACTCTTCCTAATGGAGATATTGAAGTTACTCAAGAAGGAGTAGTCAAATTTGTAGTTCCTAAAAATGCTATAGATATTAACTACAATAATACTACATCAGGTCTTACTGCTACTAATGTACAAGATGCTATTGATGAATTACAAGCAACGCTTGCATCTACTACAGATTTGATTGTAGATAACGCAGATGGTACATATACACATACTGAAGTAGATTGAGGCACAATAGTTATTGATACTAGAAAATCAGTACTATGAGATGCAGTTGGTTCTATAACAACAGAAATTACTACAGACACTCCTATCGTTGTTTCTACTGACCCAACACAAGTTGGAGTATTAACTGATGGAACTCAGGTTATTGTGCCTATGAATTATAATCCAGTTATAGGACTTGGAAATAAAATACTAGTAAGCAATAAACAAATCAATACTGGTACTTGGATATTTGGTAGTGAATATGGAGATGAAACTAATACTGATTTAATAACAGTACCAACTTTACCGACACCACCAACTTGAAAAAAATGGATGGCAAGATGAGTCGGTTCGTTCCGAGCTAACTGAGGTTGAGATGTTAGTCCATCTACATGGAAAGCTCAATTCTTTGTAGCAAAGAATGGATGAATCCAATTTGGTAATATTAGTAATGCAAGAGCTACAGCATGAGTTCATGGTATTAGATGAAATAATATTAACAACCTAGAACTTAATGCTTCGTTTATTACTGAAGTAGCTGCATGAGATATATTCTCAATAATTGGAAGAATATCATTTTATAATGACTTGTTTCCTAACCCAGCATATAATATAGATGCTAGTAACTATGTTACTGAAATAACTATGGAACTATATCTTGCAAATATTTAATTTTTAACAATTTGTAATTATGAATAATCAATTACTTGATAGCACACATATTAGAAATCAACAATGAATATCATGAGTATTGGTATGAGATTTACTATACTGGGATAATGCATGATGGCATCTTAGAACATCTACAGCAGATGCTATTAACTGATATGTTTCTCATGTGAATCCTCAAGATGAAAGATTCACTGTTTGTTTATCAAACTGAATCACTACTCGAAAAGGTGGTAATGCTCCATCACAAGTAATCTACGAAGATACTACAAATCCATCTAAAGTTACTATTGCTACAGGCGGTAAAAGAATCTGAGTAATCAAATGAGGAGTTGGATGAGTATCAGGTACTTATGAGTGAGATAGTTTTTTCATAGACTGTTTTAATGATAATATTGTAGATGAATTTGAATACTACTTCTGACCTGATACATGATATAACTCAGACCCAACAGACTTAGTAAATACATCTATATGATTATGATATACTCACGATAAGCATAGAATTGGTTCTTATGGAGTAATTAACAATGCAACTGTGCCAACTGGTAATATTGGCTGAATTGAATACTACGATATTATAATTCCTTTATATCTACCACACTGACCACTTACAGAACCGTTTCCTGCTCCCAATGGATATATATGGTTTGTTAAAATGATATTCACTACAAACTGTTATGTAAATCACCCTAATGGTTTACATCAGGTAAGTATAAATCACTGACTACAACACGCAAAGCTCACTGGTTATTTTTCTAATGGTAATATAAACCATGAAATTAACTTTACTAGCGAATCAGTTCTTAATGCTTCTGACCTTGACAAGATTTATTTTAGATTTTGGAAAGAGGCGTCTGTTGCACCATTTTGGACTAACGATGCAAACAATATAGATATGAATGCAAATAGAGTAAAAATTACTTACATTCTAAAAAAATCTTAATTTATTTCTTTTAATCAAAAACTATGCAACACAATATTTGAGCAATAGTATATAATGTTCAGGTTGAACCATGAACAGTAACATGACAATTACTCAAGAGAGTATCTTGAGGGTCGTCTGCATATATGAGAAGAACATCAACTAATGATAGAATTGATGCTTATGTATGTAATGTTTACACCCATAATGGTAATTCTATGGCTACAGTTGCTATGGGAAACTGTCTAGCTAAATGGAAATGAGGTAACGCTGTAGAAAATATCATCTATGAAGATATTACTAATCCCGCTGAAGTAACTACAGCACCATGAGGTAGAAGAATCTGAGTAATTATGTGATGATGAGTGTATAACTGATATGATGATATTAGATTAGAGTGTTTCGGTATACAGGATAAATGATATATCAATCAACAAGGTAATTCATCAGACTCTTATTCTAGTTCTTATGTTTCATATACATGGCAAGATTGTTTTACAATTTCTAAGGTATTTACTAAACAGGAAATTGTGCATCTAGTATTTACATATACTAGATTTAGAAAAGACTATGGTAGAGCACAAAATTGGAGAGTTTTAGTAAACTGAACCGCTGTACACACATTTACAAACGATTTAACAAATCGAACAAATGGTGCATGATTCCCTGATGAAGATGCTGTAACATTTTGACATACATTTGAATTACAACCATGACTAAACAATGTAACAATTCAAACAAGCTGGCACAGTATTTCTCCTGCAATTACTTGATGACCATTTGGATGAGACCAATATGATGCTACAATGTTTTGGTAAAATATTTATTTCTTAATTTATAGTAAATGTCTATAAGATACTTCAAAAAAGAAAACTGAACAGTGTTTTCAAAAAATACTAATTTACCAATTGTTAAGTTTTCAGATTATCAACCAATAGAAAGAGAATCTGAAGAAACTCTAACAAATGAAAAATGATTAGTTGTAACTAAAAGTGTAGAAGAAAAATACACTGACTTGGAATGAAAAGAAAGTGTTCGCACTGTCGATGTTCCAGTAAAGAAAAAGACTACTATCAAAGATTATTATGATGTAGAAATTATTGATGATGATGATGTAGAAATTTCTGAGAAGGAATATACATCTATACTTAATAAAGCGAAAGAGGAAAATAGAAAGTGAGCTGTTGAAGCAATGGAATCAAAGAAAAAAGATTTTATCGAAGCAGCTAAATCTTGAGATTTTTCTAAAGTTGCTGATATTTTGTTTTGAGTATCAATTTGATGAAAAGAATCTGCTTCTGAAAAAGAAGCAGACCTCAAGGAAGCTCAAGAGATTATCTTATCTGGTCAGTATATCGTAAACATCTCTAGCAAGGGCAAGAAAAAGATAGCTACTATCTTTGATGCTAAAACCGCTAATGCTGATGGTATCGAATTTGACACTGAGCGCTGAGATGTAAACACTGATAACTTAGATGTTGCTGAAAAATATAAATCTATTGTAGAGTCAGAAGGACTCGATGCTGCAATGGAACGATTCAAATCTTTATAATTTAACTTTGATTAACTATGACTACATCTGAAGAAGACAAGAAATTATACAAGTACAACCTTCAGGTGGTACAGTAGAAAAGATTATAGACTTCTTAGTATGATATGCTAAGAGATGACTTATTGAATCTATTATGACTTGATTTATTATAGTTATTATAGTTATGACAGTAACTGGTACTCCGTTATCTAGTTTAACTGATAAGCGGTTTGGTTTACAAGAAATGGAATTAACTCAAACTTATGATCTGCAAAAACAGTCACTGACTTACATGCAAGAAGAGATCAAACCTCAACTTGATAATATACTCAAAAGACTAGATAATGTAGATACAAGAGTTAATACTCTTGAGACTAGAGTTACTAATCTTGAATCAGATCTAAAACAACATAAATTAACTGGTAAATAATTTTATATTGTAACTATAAAATATCATGACACATAATGATTTTGTTATTGCCTATCTTAGTAATACTGTAGACTATGATAAAGCATATGGTTTTCAATGTACTGATTTGGCAAAAGCTTATGCTGAAAAAGTTCTAGGTATTAAACCTGGTGCTTTTGGTGGATCTGCAAGAACTGCTAGTCAGTCTACATTTCCTAAATTGACTATCATAAGTAAATTTGGTCCATCTGTTTTATTAAAGCAATGAGATATACTTATTACTAATAACACTGCTGGTAATGAATACGGTCATGTTTGAGTAATCCATAAAGTAGATAGGTTTGGTTATTATCTTATAGAACAAAACTGAACTGGAGGTTGATCTGGTTTTGGTAATAATGCTGTAAGAGTTAATTATTACACATGGTCATCTCTACCATTGCTTAGAGTTTTCAGAAAGTAATATGCTAGTATGATAATTTATATTTTATTACAATAATACCATGCACGCAACTACCACCTGCTGAGTAATAGATCCAAAATTCATAGGATGGTTTTGTCTTAACTGAAGTATATCAGTAAAGTGATATGATATATATCAGTTTAATGATGATGGATCATCTACTATTTTGCGTACAGAATATTTTGATACAAATAATAATGTAGTTGTATTATCATTAGCTGATGTTATTATTCCTGGTAATTGTAGCTGACCAATCGTAAAAGAGTATGATAAATCTACATGGTGTGAATTAGATGTAGATGGTAATCCTACATGAATCAAAGTTCAGATTATAACTACATACGATCAGCTTACAGGACAACCTACTAATACATATTGGAATTTAGTAACATGAGTAACTTGGTCTTGAGATCCAGAAACACAGTTGTGATCATGCTGAGATAGTGATATGGAATCTGATTATGTGCCTATGTGTGATGATTGAGTTACTCCAAATCCTAAAACATTTTGGAGATGGATAGTCAAAAAGAACTGACAACCTACTTGAGTATACTATGATACAGATACTACTGGTGCGTCTTACACTCCTATTTCTCCTAATCCATCGGAATGAATTTGTAAGCTATCTCTAAACTCTAGTTTAGACTGATTTGTTAATCAGGCAACTGCTTGATCTACTGATACTTATATTCCATCAACTTGTATCAATAATATTACTATATGACATTATTGAATCTGATTAACATTTACTGCTGTGTTAACATTTAACAAACCAGTATCTGGTAATAAAACGTTGATCCTTCCTCCAGGATCGGTCAACTATAATGCACCTGCTTGATTATGTATAACGCAAATAGACTTTGTTAATACGTCAAGTAAGGACATTACATGGTATGTAAATGCCATGAATTAAATCTTACCTTCCACAAAAAAACTCTTTTTTATTATCTTATTATTATTATCATGAACTGAAACATATCATCAAATTTTAATCTCAACGATACAGCTGAGCTTAAAGAACATGGAGTATTAGGAGATGTATATTCTCTTGATGCTGCTAATCCTGCAACAAACGCTACTCTAAAAGGTAAAGATGCCTTTACTATTCAAAATCATGCACTAGCTAATACTGGTGTATATTTGAAAGTAATAGTTATTCCTAGACCTTGAGTGATTATTACTAACTGAGATACTTTCTATGTATCTCCAAACTCTTCTGAACAACTAAACTTTGCTACAGACGATCCTAATTGATCTGCTCTTGAAGAACTTAAAGTTGAAATTGGTACGTTTACCCATACTCCTGGTACTCAATCTACATTCAATACCTATGTTGGTACTGATACTATTGTATTTAAAGTAACTGGAATCGAATACTAATCTACTGTGGAAGGTAGGTTTATTTATTAAGATATAATATTACTCATGGATTGACATGTATCATCAACATTTAATACTGATATTTGAGGTAGTTCATGACTACCAACTCCTCAAATAGTTTTACAAAGTCAATCTGATAATGTTACTTTAGATTTTATGGATATAAATAGTAAATGAATTTGATGACAATTTAAATTACATTCATATCCAACAGTAACAGTATTAGATATTGATCCATCATTAATCTCAAAATGATTGAGGTTAGAATTTTTGTATTATAGAACTTCTAAAAGCACAAGATACAACTGAAGAAAGTGAACCAAAAAATTTGTTCATCCTTCTGACTTTGTATCATGAAGTCCTAGTACAAATTGATCTATGACAAGATGATGATACCATATTCCATGAACTATGGATAGAAAATCTGCATGGAATATAACATGACTATGACAAGTTGTTCCTTTATATGAATGACTTACATGAAGAACTTGTTTAGTAGATGTTTGATATAGAGATCCATCTACTGCAGTATGGACTGTAAAGTGTTTGGTCCCAATAAAAAGAGTTAAAAAATATGTAGCATGATATATATCAAGGTTTTATCATTACTCATCTGTATATGCTCCATTGTATTTTAGATGTAGATATGCTTATTTTGACTGAACAAACTGGATAAGTTGACCAGAGTCTAGTACATTTAGTATGCAATCATTATATCATCCTTTTAATTATGATCCTCAGAATAGCGCAATACAATGAACATCTGTATGTGAATTAGATCCAAGACAAACATATGAAGCGCAAGCATGTTTTGATGAAACATGAAGACTTCCTACAGCATAGTACCTTAATGGTACTATTCGGTGGTACAAGCCCATATATCTCGGTGCGTCCGAGGTACAAGCCCATATATATTCGTGAGCGAATGTACAAGCGCATATATCACCGAATAGTACCATTGATAATTTATTTGTTAATAATATTTTACAATGGCAAAAGATAAAAAATATATTGATACGCAATGAATGCCTCCAGTATATAATGATTTTTGGAGAAGCATACCTTGAACAATTCAACCCGATTGAACTGCTGATACTACTGAATCAATTCAAAGACAATGAAGAGTTGCTATAGGTAATATTTCATTTTCTCCTAGTACATTCTTACATATAGTATCTTGAGTATTATCAGATTCATGATTTATGCTTGGTAATCTATTGTTTAATCAATCATCTGCTGTTACTAATACAACAGCTATATGAGTAGACAATGTGTGAAAAGTTCACATAGCAAATTCAATAGGTTCAGCAGATACAAGAGCTACAACTCTACAACCACAGCAAACACCATTGTGAGACACATATGACTTCAAACAATCAGCGACTATATGATTGCCGACATGAGTGTGAACATATGCTTACTTTAGAAACATGGAGAAGAATAATTGATTTAATGGAGACTTGTCTTGATGACCAATTTATCAGTATGCTACTACTGAAGACTGAAACTGAAATAGAGTTAGGTTTGAAAGAAACTCAACATCTGCTACAGTATGGTCTTCTTGGAGAAAGATAAATAATAATAATTTTAGAACTATTACTGCTACATCTACTCTTACAATATGAGATGATTCAATACAAGTAAATAATGCTGCTGTCAATATAACTATTACGTTAGTTTCTCCTGTCGTAGCTTGAGCATGAGCAGAGACCCATATATCAAGATGAGTTTGAGCAACATGAACTATTACAGTTAATCCATGAGCTTGACAAATAGAATCATTAGCAAATGTTTTATGAGCATCTACATCACTAGCTGCTTCATGAGCATATGGTCAGAATGTTATATTTATATCAAACTGAGTAAACTGGTTAAGAAAGATGAATGGTTAGTCACGCTCCGTTTATTTAAAAACATAAAAAAAAACTCCCTCTAAGTAGAGGGAGTTTCTATATTTGTATCATAAAAGTTTTTCATTTGATCAAAATCATATGTAAGATATTGATCGCGTCGTCTTCCATTAAAAGACTTTTCTTGTTCTGTATCTGGGTTTACTATAAAAGTATAGTAAGCAGAATTAAATGAAAGCTTAGCTTTGTGTAAGTATAAAGTAATTCTTGTGAGATCTTCTATCAAAAATCTATAATGTTTCCAAGGAAAACATCTTTGTAGATTTCTGTTAAGATCTCATATCATACTGTCATTAGTCATGGTTAATATATTTAGAAAGTAAATAAGCTACATATTCTTCATATGATCGCTCTGGTTTTCAGTCGTCTTTATTTCTAATATTATGTAATGTAAGAAATCGTTTAATAAGATTGTCACGTGAGTTTAGTGCTTCTTGTAATCATCTCCAGTCTGAGCAGTATTCTGTAAAATGTTCTTTGCATTTATCACAAGGTATAAAATATTTAAAACATTCTATCTGCTTCAAACCCCGCTTCCTATCATCAATACTTGGAGCCTGAGGATAGTTCCAAGCAAAGACATCTATATATGCCCACCGCACTGGTCATCGTGTCTTAGACTTATCTATCTTGTTATTATACATTGATTTCTTTTATAACCGCGTCTAAAAGATTTGCGCCATTTGCTTTGATATAGTCCTCAGCATCTTCTCTAGTGTCAAAGTTTTACTATTACCACTAGCGTCTGATACAAACTGCATATTAGGAGCTGAGTTATTCTTATCAGCATACAATGGTTTGTGTACAGTATAGAGAATGCGATACTTTTTCATAGTACGTTCTGGTTCTAACTGCATAGTTTTTACATCTGGAGCTATTGGTATTGATCAATCAGAATATACTCAACTTTGTTGCGTGTTTCATGACTGATTTTCCAATACTGAATCAACTTTCTCTACGAGTGTTTTTATACTTTGATTAGTTTCTATTTGGGATAAAACTAACTGTCCCATAAGTTCTTCTAGTGAAGCCATGTTTTAATAAGTAAATTGATAAAAAATATTGTCTACTTTATTATATCAAATAAGTAAAGCTAATCAACCTCATTTCTTAAATGATTCTAGAGTAAGTAGTTGTTGCCAGGCACATTTGCATCTAATGTCCTCAACTACTACCTCCCTTTTGAGAGATAGTAGTTTGAACTCTATAGCAACTCACTGTCAATTAATGTGTCATATTATATCACAGGGTTTTATAGTATTGCCAATATCAGCAATCTTATATAGCCAGCAATTATTTCACAACTCTTTTCTCTTCTGTTGAAGCCAATGAGCTGTAGCAGCTGCTTCCGTTGTGAATGATTTTATCATCTATTCAAATATAACTTTATAAAATTGTTCTGTAAGTTCAGTGTTTCAGATAATACGAACAAACTTTTGCTTCCTTCTATTCTTATCTACTAGCTCTCTGTCGTCATCTTTTGCTTTTAGCATGACTGTAATTACAGTTCAATCATCTCCAATGACATAACGACCATACTTTCAGTACACAGTAAACTCATGATACACAGTGGAGTATGTGGCACTCTTCCGATTTTAGCAACATCTGCTACTATCATTGACTCATGCAATATGCTCAATCTCTCACGCATACGCTTTTTTGCTTCCGCTGAAAATATTAACATAATGATAAGTTGGTTCATGAATAAAACATATACTGAAGCTGATCGAATGTCTGGTCACTACATGTAGTGTTTATCGTTCTTTCAGGTGTTCAGAACTCTCTGATCCAGGATTTAGAGATAAAGTTATTCTCCATACTTTCTAGCTGTCTTTTAAGAGTTTCATTTAGATCGATAAAGTTTTTAAGCTTATCTGATGGATTAGCTTTATACTCTGCTTTTACTAAATTTATTATCTTATCAGAATAAACAACTAGTGTTAGTATAGAGCTTTCAGTAACTTCTTGGAATCAAGGTATCATTCATTTTACTCAATCAACCTTATTCTTATATATAGATATTTCGTCATCTCAATATATATTGATACTTAGAATATCTACCATATCTCAGTTTAGTTTCCTAGACTGTGGGAATATATCTAGTTTTTGTCGTCTTACGATATTTTTATTTTTTGAGGCTTTATGGATAAAGTGGTCCCATGTAGCAGATACTGTAGATACTTTATTACCACTGGATCATTCTACTGATGAAGATCATTCTTCCATAAGATTCATTTTTATTAGAGATAACCATTCATCTCTAGTACCTAATCAAGCTTTCTCAAATATAAACATACATATTGATTCCATATCAGCATATCTTCTCATATCATCTTTACTGTTTCAGTTGAATCAATTAAGGATGAACTCTTTACAGTCTAAGATTTCTTTATACATCTGTTGTCTATCTTGATCTTTTACAAATTGTAATCGAAAAGAATGTATATCTTTACCACAGCTGTAAGTAATAGCATCGTTAGTAGCTTGCATATCAGAACTACGATCTGATTTCTGTATCTTTATTCAGATGAATCTGTTTGCTACTGATTTTCAAATATAACGAGTTTCTCAGAATGAAGCTATAGGAGATCTTTGTGGTCTCTCTATACTGTATCATGATGCTCACATTCTGCTTGTTTGCTTATTAGTAATTCATCTTATTGATTGCTCTTTCTTTTTTACTGATTCAACTTCTGCTGTATTGGTAGCAGTAACTTCTTCAATAAATAGAATAGCTCTATCCATAGATGATACTGATAATGGTTTATTGGTAGTAGCATCTAGCTGTATACATCTACCTTCTCAGTTTGGATCTCATAATTTCTTATTCTTATATCAAAGCATAGACATAGCCATGTTCATTAATGTTGTTTTACCTGATTCACTTACTCAGTATACAGCAAGATTAGGGAATATATTATATCAATGTTTTGTCAATCATCAGAGTAGATCCATTGTTGACATAGCTGCTACTGTTACTAATGCTTTCAAGTACACATTTGTTTTTCATGTTTTCCTTATAATATCAAAATACTCTTTCATAGATATTTGCTCTTTATCCCAGTCAAACATATTCTTTGTACTGTGATCTACTGGAGATAAGAACTTAATACCTGATCACGCTATTACTTCATTTCATAATACGCAATACGTTTCTCATGTTTCTTCATTTATACCATATCTTGATCATTGACTTCACTTCTTAACATGTAATCAATATTCGGAATATGAATCTAAATAAGGATTAGTTGCATTATTAAGACAATTGAAATATTCTTTACATCAGTTATCGTCTAGCTTAAAGTAAAGTCATGTATTGAGTCTTGTTAGTTCTGCATTAAAATCTTTAGCGAATTGATGCTGAGATATTCATACAGTTTTCTTAGAATAAGTTCATCTGAACTCATCATAGTGATCAAACTCTAAAAGGTATTGTGTAATGTATCTTGGTTCATCTGCATATAATTCTCAGTTCTCATCAACACTCCAACATTTAGTATTCATACCATCTCAGTCTGGGATTGCTATTTGTCATTCAGCTAATGTAATTAGTTTTCATACTACATTAACTGGTCTATCAAATGCTAGCATTCCTGCTCCAGGCATCTCAACTTCTTTACCAGAACTTGTATATCTAGTATATTTAATACGAGTATCAGTTTTTGTAATAGTAATATAAGAAGATGGTTTACCTATCTTTCTTTCTACATTAGCTATAGGAGTAGGATCTGATAATAAATCAACATCCATTTCTGGGCATATCTCTTTGAAGTAAGCTTTCGTTTCCTTTCGGATTTCTGATGAAGGTACTCATTCAGCACAACAAAACTTTTTCATATATCAATATACGAATGAGGTCATAGGTCATTGTCATCTTACATACTTTTTTGTAAAGTCATTGACATATCATCAACAGAAGTTAGATGTTACCATTCTTCATTCATACTCTACATTAAATGTAGATCAGAAATCTTTGGATGTAACTTTCTTCTTCATATCATCAGTTAATGGTACTGATGTTAATGGTCTGAATTTATATCAATCTGTTGATACCATTCTACCAGTATTAATATCTCTCTCCATTAATCACAGTCAAGTCTGACTATCAAAGCATACATGTCATCATGGTAAGTTACTAATAATCTTTCATCGAGTTAATCATTTTTCAGTACAGCATCTCCATACTTCAAGCTCTCATGATTTAAGTTGTGCTTGATCTTTATACACCTTAGTCTTGTAATCTTTTTGATGTGCTTGGTTACGATTCCAATCTATATTTTTAAGATAATCTGGATCATCTAATAATCAAATTACTGCATCTATTGTTCATCTGATTAGTTTTCAATCAGCATACTTAATTTTATTTGGATCCAAATCGAAAACATCTCGTGTATCAATATAGGTTCACTGATGAATAGTTATTCAATCCTCTTGATGTCATCAGAATGATATAGACTTTATAGCGTAAGGTGCTGTAATGAATGTTGTACCTTGTTCTCACATAGATCTTTTATTCTTTCTATGTAGAGAACCTGGCATTCTCATACAATCATTCATATTAACTCTACTGCTATCCATGAATATTTGGTATCATGCTAGTAGTACAAATCAGTCCATAAACTTTTTGTACTTATCAAAATCCATATCTGAAAACTTATCGTAGTCATTTGGATTAATAAGTATGTAAGCATGATATCATCCAGGGCTAATTACAAAGTATGATATTTGCTGTGCGAATGTTGTGAACTTAAAACTATTTTTTCATTCAGCAGTAAGGTGCTGCATTCTATCTATTGACCGCTCAAAGAAATCTCATGATGGTACATCATACCAACATTCATATTCTGAAAAAATCTCTGGCATAGGTATGCCGATTTTATCAAGATCTTTTTTATCTACATCAATAGGTATACAATAAAATCAATCCATGTTAGTTCATGGATCTTTTGCTAGACTGAGTTTTGTTTTCTTTTGCTTGTCATGGTACTGTTGCCAGTTACCATTAGGAGTAAATCATAATGCACGAGATGGACATTCTTGTAAATGCTTTTCCATATAAAGCTTTCTTGTAGCCTTCTCTGAAATATCTCAGTCTCATCATAGAAAAAATCATAATGATTTCTTAGAATCAAAATAATCTTTTCAGCTATTTAATAATAGTTGATCTGTTGTGTCATGCTCTTGTATGTACTGCGATAATTCTGAGTTCTTTGCACGTTCAGAAGCTCGAAACTTAGGTAGCATTCATGGATGTAATTGCTTTACATTTTCCCAACATGAATGTATTTTATCCTCTAACTGTTTTCGATTATCTTCTGAATATGATATAGTGCTATAGTTTTTTTTAACCATATTATATTAGAATAAATGATAAAATAATTACAGCCCATAGAGTAGAAGGGGGATTGCTCCCCCTCATAAGTATCTATGCAGTGTATTATTAGATTAGAATGGTAGGTCTTCGTCAGTTGATTCAGCGCTTGAGCTAACTGTATCACTATAGAATCATTCTTCGTATCTAATAGTAGCATCGTATGTATACATCTTTTTCTTCTCGGGATCTGAAGAGAATTGGTAAGATAATGGTTGGTTCTTTCTAAGAGTAATATAACATTTACCAGACTCTACAGTAGCTGATAGATATTTATACTTCTCATTAGTAGAAGAGTTAGTTCATTCGAGTTCTTTGACTGTTAAATCAGTGTCATCATATGCTATCTTTCCAGCTGGAAAGAAATCTCAATACTGTCATCCTGTTACTTTCTTAACTGGCTCTTCTCTATAAACAAGATCGAACTGTTTTCAGTTAGGTAGCTTAACTAGATTAGCAAATACTTTGTTACCGTTGTCGTCTTGACCAACTGGCTTTAATGCAACTTTAATGTTTTGAGGGTTTTCCATGTGTGTAAATAATAATAAATAATAAAAACATGTTATCTTATATCTTTTGATATAACAACTTTAAATGGTGGCTTTCATTCTTCTGTTAGTTCTGCAGCTGCCAAACCGAACTGCTCAATTATAAATACTGCTGCTTGTACTGGAGTTCTTACAGCCTGTGCCTTTGCAACAATATCTTCATGACTCTTCAATTTAGAAAAAATAGCTGGCATCGGAACTCATTTGCAGTTTATTTTATAGTGACGACCATTGTCATTGAAGTGCATACTAATGTATGGTACATCAAATCACTCTCATAGTTTGATGTCAAACTTTGAGCGTACATCTTTGATCTCTATAAAACAATCATTCTCAAATTTTTTCTTATCCATCTATTAATTATATAATTTGTAAAGAGAACTGTAGTTCTTGATATATTTTCTTACGAGCAGATATACCTCAGTAATATTTTTTTGATGAATCTATTTGGATAACATCCATTATATCTATGAAGTAGCCATGAGTTTTGGATCAGAAGTTTCTTCTTACTCTTCATGCTGCCTGGCGTATAGTCTTTAGATTAGAAGTATTGAATGTTAGTATTCCTGTAGCCAAGCTAGGTATATCTAATCATTCTCCGCAACAACCTATAGAACCTACTATAATAAATTGCTCAAGATTTTCAACTTGTTTTGGCACGTTTGCCTTACTTGTTTCTCATGTTAGCTTGTAAACATCTTGACACTTATCTTTTATGTAATCGTATAGCTTGTCAGCAAAGTCTATTCTATCACAGAAGACTATAACCTTTTTAGTTTTCTGCATAGATGATAATGCTAGATCTCACAGTTCGCTTAAACGAACTGTATCATTATTAAGCATGTTACGATATATCTCATAGCTATCTGGTGGCAAGTCTCACTTACATTCCATACAATAATCAAGAGTGTAATTCCTTTCTTTACGCATTCATATTACTTTGACTGGTAGTGATTCTTTTCAAGTTTCGTACATGGTTCAATATAACATTTTAAAACCATCCTCTTGAAACTCTCAACGAAGTGGGGATGCAGTAAATCAAAAGACTCATGACTTCCATAGGTTGATAGCATCTATAATAGACTGTGGCGCATGATGACATTCATCTTGTACATAGTAACGATGTCAATCATTAAGCTTATCGTAGTGCATTAAGAATGTTTTCTGGTGCATTACATAGCTTGTGTTTGGATTTATCTGGATAGATCATCCACTAACAGGAGTAATATCTAATCATAGTTCTGCAAATCATTTTACTATACCTCTTTGGATTGTAAGTGTTGGGACCACTATGACTACTGGATATACTAATGATTGAGTTAATGCTCGCATACATCTAGTATTGTGAGTCACTATATAATCTCTAGTTATAAACAATCAATCATCTGTATCTACTTTAATACAAGTACAATCTGAATTAGAATAATATTCTATAGAGCTTATAGATTTAGGTTGAAATATTTTTATTTTATTAATATATCTCTCGGCTTTACGTTTTAGAAAAAAAGGATTATCTTTTATTCTTACGTGAATTGTATAAGATCTCTTTCATTCTTTTCATCTAAACTTAGGAATGCGTGATTTGATTACTGGCATTCATCACAAAGACCTTACAAGTTCTTGAGCATCTAATATTAATTGATATGAAGAACTAGTATATGAAGCTGATCAATTTTTAGCACAGTATCAATCACTATCCATTAATCATTTCAATAACTCTAGTCTTTGATTATGAGAAGAATATAAATACTCTTTTGGTATAAACTTAGTATGCGATAATGTATTATCTAATCATAAATTTCTAATGACTTTCAATACATAATTTCTATTAATTCTAGGTTGTCATTTCCAAAATAATGTTCAAGATATACTATAATCATACTTCTTATGATGCTTAGCTGATAGTCAATATTCAAGAACAATATTATTTATTCTATCTAATATCTCTTTATCTGCAGTTGAAAAGAAAGCTTTTTTCATATATCAATCTCATAGCAGAAATCAAATAAGATATGGATCTAGTTGTAGTTTTTTTTCTGCAAATTGTATAGAATCGCATGTAGGAATATACCATTTGTTTTTCATTCGCTTTCAATGTTTTCTTCTTAAATAAGGATCACTCATAAGTTCTAAAGTTGTTTTAATTACATGAGGTTTTCAATCAGTAATATGATGATCTGTAAATACTTCTCGAAGATGACCTCAGTCACATAGACTATACGTTCAATCTATGAATGTAACTTTATATACATCTCTCTTTCATTGAGGATATACTCATATAACATTTACTAAAGTTCATTTTTTTGAAAATACTTTATCTCAAATTTTTGTTTGTGATATAGGTAACCATCAATGCTCAGTCAATATTGGTTCATTATTTTCTAATGCTTTACCTGTACCTTCTCATGATCTTACGAATCAACCTTTGGTATGGTTATCCAATATTCATTGTACTGCTTCGTATTGATAATCTCTAAGCTGATCTTTGATAGAATACAATCTAGAGTTTGCTTCTAGTACTTTAACCTTATACTCTGATACTACTTCGTTATACGCTGATCTAGGAAGATAATATCTTTTGCTAGCTTTATCATGTGTGTATAACTTAACTCGTCTACCATGTGTTTGATAATATGCTTTCGCTCTAGGATCTTTTATAAAGTGTGTAGGTCTAGCGTCTTCCACCTGATACTTAGATGGAGGAGACAGACTATAAAGTCTGCCTCGCTCATCACAAGTATAACCATCTTTGGTTATTCCTTCTGTCATTCAACAAGTTTATCTATAAATAAAGCGGCTGCTTTCTTCTCAGCATCATTGAACTTAGGAGATGATAGCAAATCTGTTTTCATCTTAGTCACTTCTGCTTGATCAAATCATACAGCTGAAAGATATGTAAACATTTTCTTAGCGCTGTCTAGGTTAGTGAATCAAGATTCAGTCAATGCTTGTTGGTATTGTTCGTTAGTATCTATAGTAGATAATACTTCTGTCTCATTGACATCAGCATCATCAGATACTAAATCAATCCATGTACTAAAGTCTGTTTCAGTTCCATCATTGATACACGAGAACCTAGATTTAACTGGAGCTTTTTCTGATTCGTTAATCTCAATATGTCTTCCTCATCCTGGCATCTTAACAACTCTACCTACTACATCAAAGAAGTAAGGTATCTTTTGTTTGAATGATCCATCTACGAAAGGCATATACTTAACTACTGTATCTCCATCTTTCTCTACGTGTTCATGACAGATAACCAATACATGCTTATTGAGATCTCTACATTGAATAACGAAGTCTTTGATCTCATCAGCAATCAATCCCCAATCAGGAAGTGTTACTGTCTTCTTACCTTCTTTGAAACTACGTTTGATAGAGTCTGATATTTCTGTGAGTGAATCAATAACGATTACATCATACGGTTCTGTGATTTTTGCTAGTACTCATTTCTGACGAAGCTCCCTTATTTGATCTACTTGTGTAAGTTGTAATACATTAAGAGCAGCATCTCATACTTTCTTGTTCCATTTATTTTCTTGACCTTTGCGGATAGAAGCTAATCATCCCTCGGCAGAAATAAATAATGTTTTGTATTTTCTTGCAGCAGTACCTGCGAATGAAGTTTTACCTGTACCTGAATCTCAGAATAAAACTGCTTTGATCTTTTGATCTTTGTTACTAAATGTTGTGATTTGTAATGCCATGGTTGGTATATATAATAATAAATAAAAACTAATCAATGACTCATAGAGCCATTTCTTTTTGGTAACATTCTTCGCATACTCAATATCATAATCATATATGGTTATGTACAGTTCTAGATGTATAACACATTCAGAACTTTAATACTAACGCACATGTTACACAATTAATTAACTCATCCATATTTTCTGTATACAAAGGACAGTTCCAATCTGCTGGAACTTCATATGGATAATATGTTTTTGTAAGGTTGTTTCGTCTTTGCATATTCATAGTATAATAAACTAAATAGGTTAATCAAGCTTACTTTGCAAGATTGCCTTGACATGTTAATCTTTACATCACTCGCATTTATGTCAGTCTGTACAGTCTGATACTTCGTCTTCGTTAAACCATTCATCACATGAATCGCATTTATCAAATGCTCAATCATCCAAACATTCTTTACATAGACTAGATCATATATTATCATACCATTCTACTGTATCTGATTTCTCATCGCATGAATCGCAGCGTGATACATACTCTCTCGCATCATCTATGTATCATCATTCTCAATCTGATGATAGTGTTCATTCGAAAGCGCATCATGGTTCTTCATACTCTAATTCAAATTCTATATCTGGAAATTTTTCACATAGCTTAGCAAACCATTCATTAGGTGGAGATCGTGCCGTATCAAATGAACAAGTTATTTCTTCGTCTGATATAGTGTAATCTGGAGAATCAACATCTCGCTTTGTTCATCGGTTAGCTACCTGCCAATCATACCAGTTATTATATCAGAATCTATTTATTAAAGATAATGATTCTTCTTCTGTGAGTATTCACTTTAAACGATCTTTAAGTTCTTTTCACTTTGGTATAGTTGAAGTTCTTTCTACTATGTACTCGTACTTATTAATTCAAGTAGGTAGTATAGTAGCTGGTGATGTAGTTCATTCTAATGCTTTTGGTAAAGGAAGTAATGCTGTAAAGGTAAACTCCCCATTTTTAACTAGGGAGTTTTTTAGTTTAGCTATCTGTCTTTTAGATCCAGTAGCTCTGAAGTCATTGCTATTTCGATTAGGCATTTAGTGTGTAGGTTAAAGAATTAAAATGATTACCATTATCATCATAAGCAATCTCATTATCATAGTTGGTAACTAACCATTGTCATGGTTGTATTGTATGCTGTCAATCTTCTAATGTAATCGTGACTACGTCATTGCTACCATTCTTAATATACACATAATCAGATCATATCTTCTTGAAGTAGTCTTTAGTAAAATCAAATATAGAACTTTGACGATCTACTTTCCATTCTCATTTACTATTTTGTTCCCATATGTCAGCCATAGTTCATTCGTTGTACTGAGACATGCTGTCATCATTGTACTTGAAATTCTCACTATCAAATAATCTTATTTGAGTATCAAACATTTTTTCATCTAGCTTTCATACTAGGTGTAATGCCTTGCCTCCTGTACAATCTAATCGCTCAGGACACATTCCTCAGTTAAACTCTATACTCTGGAACCATCCTGAGTTGGTAAATAATATGAATGTTCATCTAGTCATAGGTGGTGTTTTTGATAAATAAAAAAGAGTAGCCGAAGCTACTCCTGATAATACTTGCCAGTCTTCCTACTCATTACTATTTTTTTATTGTAGTCTATCCTGACAAAATGTATCTTATACTTTGATCAGAGTCTCTGAGATTTTCAGACAGTGATATATCTTTCAGATACTTTGTGATCATATTCAACTGCATCAATAATGTATACTCATCTTCAGTCTCGCGATCCAGATAGTATAGCAAGATGATTTGGTCATCACTCTAAGTTCTCCATAAACATATAGTCTCATCTTTGTATATCAGTGACTTTGATTTTCTTTCATGCTTGATAAACAGCTCAAGCGTTTATCTTTCTACCATCATAGTATCAGATAGAACGCCGTGCTGCATCTATAAGTCATGAGCAATCATAGGCATTTGGTCTGCATGGTTTCTGCATATTACATCAAGATCTATAGACTAATCATTTCTGATTACTCAACCAAGATATAATTTCCTCAGTATGATTACGTTGAGGTATTGATATGCACATGTTTATTTCTACCTGACACATGTTAGGTATCTCTATTGCTTGTATTGGATTAAGTAAGAACCATAGCATTATATACACATATAGATAGTAAAACTATTTTAACCAAATCCTTTTATTTCCTGTTGGAAATTTATCTCGGTTTTCTATAGCTCGGTCTCATATTCATACATATACATCTATACGACCTGCAGTAATTGCTGATCATACATCTCTACATTTTACTTCTCATCGATTCTCTATAACTAATGTCTTACCGTAGTATTCTCTAGGACATGCTACTGCTATACCTGCATCTGCGTTAGTGTATCTAACTCAATCTTTCGGCATGGTGTTATCATTGTCTCAGTTGAATTGACGCTTGTTACATGCAGCATAATTATCTTGTCAGATATTTTTCTCCCAAGACAATCGCTTAGTTTGATCTTTAACACAAGAATAGTATCTTGTTAATGAGAAGTTTCATAAGAACTTTTTATCTGACTGTGGCTTGTTAACATAAACCTTTCTATGTTGTGGATTTACTACAACCTTCTTTGGTTGTGCATTTGGAGTAACAGCTGCAGTTACCTTAACAGGTAACTGCACAAGTTTTGAATAATCAAAAAACTTTCCAGGACAAGCAGTGGCTTCTTTATCAAGTTGACCATGTCAGTATACTGGGATGTCTCCATACTTACTGCGTAGGAATGTGATCATCTCATTCAGTCTTTTGTACTGAGCATCTGATGGTTTGCTAACTTGAAAATTTCAAACTAATGCTATGTGGAAAGTTTCTATATTATTACAATTGTTTTTGGATCATCGTCCAACTTGATTGAAGTCTCTCGTTCCTACGGAAGTTCAGTCACTACCAATGAGTCTATGATACATCATATAATTATTGTCACTAGTTTTAACTCAAGACATAAACATAGCTGGATCAGCTACGTTATAAACTTTAGATCATTTCAATCGTCTTTGATAATGAGAACGACTGATAGCTTGATAGATAGTATTAACATCTCCTGATACTACAGTGTGATGTACAACTATACGTTTGATTGTTGATTGAGTAATTGTACTTGCAGAACAATTAGTATCTTCTCCTGTAAATGGAGGTGGAGATTTCTCTGTTTCTTCTGATTGATCATAAGCTACTTGTGCAGCGATAATCTTTTTTTCCACTTCATCTAGATTTACCTTTTCATTTCGTACTGGTTCTGATAGCGTCATCTTAAATAAGATAACAGGTACTGTAATAGCTATAGCTACTGTACCAATAAGTTTAGAATATAAGTTCATGGTTGATAATAAAAACTACTGGGCTGTAGCTAAAAGATTGACACTACTGACTAGCGTCAGCAGTTTCACGCCCTAAGCTTTTATTCAAATAGAATATAGCTTTTTCAATATCGTTGATCTTCTTTTCCTTCGTAACTCTCTCACTAACCTTCTGGAGTTTAACCTCCTTCTTTGCATCTAGTTGTGACTGTAGTTGATTAATGTCCTGGTCAAGTAATGTAATCTCTGATTCCAATTGTGTATGCTCAACTCTAAGTGTCTTGAGTTGGTTGATACCAAAGTCATCATTGAGTTTATTATTATATAACCATGTACATGTAATTCATACAACTACAATACCTAATAGGATGAAAAGAAAATTATGTTGTTTATTCATAATGTAATAATAAGTATATAAAATAAAATTGTATATTCAAGTTAAAAGATAACCCAGCTACTAAAGCTGGGCTGTGATTTATTTGATCTGTAGATTCTTTCTTTTTTCTAAAGATATACCTTGTTGTAACAATGTGTCCTCTCCATTAGCTTCAAGATATTTTTTGATTGCTACTTTGTCTGGACTAGCTTTTTGTTCTGGCATCTTCCATAATCAATCTGGTAGATTAGTTATCTCGCATGAGTCAGATACAATTACTGCTTCGCTATCTTTATACCAAACCTTTCCATGTAATCATTTAAGTTCTGATAGATTGTTTGATGTTAATGCAAAGTCAATATAAGATTTGATACTCTCTTGTTTTGTGACTACTGATTTTCTTAGAGACTGATAATGTTCTATGATTGAATCATACTTAGCAACATCAGATTCCAGATCATGGTAGTATTGTACTGTACCATCTATCTTATCTTTCAGTTGTATTCATAGCTCATCAAACTTTTTAAGGTCCTCCTCTGTTGGGGATTCGGACATATTTTGATAGAAGCTAAATATACCTGCTGGAATTTCATGGAGTTTTAACATGGTTTGTGGTTATAAGATTTAAAAATATTGATAATGTATTTTGCCTGTACAACTCAATTACGTATTTCTAATTTGTCATCTGGCTTTGATGAGATCCGCAGCTCGCGGATCTTTGCTCAATCTTCTAATGGTACTATGTGATTCTTAATCTTATCAGTTTTAACCTGTATGACATAGAACTCATTTAGTATTTCTTTATCTTTCATGTATGTAAAATGTTATGAGGTAAAATCCTGTCGTGTTACTTTGTCTGAATCAAAGGTTGCTCGCTGTAATGTTACAGTAGGCTTTGGTTCTTTGTAGTCTCAGTTGTGTTTAGCAATTATCAAGGTTTCTTTATTTGTATCTACAACTATTGTTATGAATTGTTTAGTCATTGAGTTCGTCTTGTATAGAAGTAAAAAGTCTCGGTCAGTTGAAGTGTTCATCTCTCTCTACCTTATATGGTATCTCATATGCTAATCAACTACCTCACATAATAAGTGGTACTTTAATTACTAACTCTTCAAGCTCTGGTAAGTATACTGATCATCGTTCATCGAATGCTGAATCAATACCTGACTTAACGTAGCCATATCAGATCTTCGTCGTAGGGTCGTATTCTGCTAAGTACCAACTCCATCTTGTAGCTGGAAGAAACAACTTTGTGATGAGGGTAATTGTACTCAACTCATTTTGATACTGCTCTCAGTATTCTTGGAACAGTTGAATATCAGATTGGGTGATCAACTCGTTTGGCTTTGTCATTGTGTGTAAGTTTGCGAAGTAAAAATTCTTTCGACTCAGCTAGCCATTGATGGCTAGTGAGTGGTAAATACTTTGATGTGTTTCTGCCAGGATCTAACAGATAGTACTTACCATCCTGATCTCTGTATAGTCCAGATCATGGTGGTACTTCTTTATACCAGGAATCTAACATTGTTAGATTCATTTCTTGTGAGTAAACTTCTCAAAGTAATCTACTATAATTCCATACACATCATCTGGTTTATATAGTAGGATGTTCTTGGGATAGAACTTCTTAATGTTCTGCGCTCATGATCATAATCATATAGCTAATACATTATATCAGTTTCTCTCAAGTGTCTCGATGTTAGTACGATAGTTATTCTCATTATACTTTATAGCTGACTGTCATGCTATATGTAAATTCATATCTCTAATCCTACTGAGTCAATGACAATCCATATTTGGACATCAATCAAGTATGACAATAATAAACTTATGTCATTCTTTATTCTTGAGTCTGTTGGCTGCATTGATGACATTACATATTTCTCGGTTACCAGCACATGCTCTGAATGTAATCTCTCAATCTCGATTTGCTGGGAATCAGTTATCAATACATTCTTGTTCGCTCCAATCTACATCTTCTTGATTGCCTGATGTATCTTTAATCATATATGCTGCATCTCATACCTTCATAGTTGTAGTATAAAGATCGTTCATATACTTACGTTCTAATTCTCTTTCAGTCATCTTAGATTGTAGTATGATTTCTTTCCATCATACTCTCTCTTCAACATAGTTGAATAGAGTAACATTGACATCTGCTACTGGTCATAGTAACTCACATATCTTTGCTGTTGTTTGTACTGATGGATAGAATCTATCTCACATCATACTACCTGACATATCAAGTAGTATCTCTATGTTATATTTCTTTCATCATCAAGCTTGTGGTCTACTGAATATCTTTGGAGATACTTTGTGCTTATGAAGGGAGCTGAAGTTCAGCTTACCCTTCTTGGATTCAACACATCTTTCAAACAGGTTATCTCTGAAGATGCGCTTGATCCTATTTGCTGCTGTGTTTAATAACATGTTAGCTGTGGGTTAGTAATTAAAATGAAAGGTAGTTGATAGTCCTAGAATAATCCCATGCTCTTCAAGTTTTCTTTCATCTTTTCAAATACTTGTTCTTTCTTCTTCATGTCGCTTAGCTCCATATTAACTTTGTTTAATGTTTCAGTAAGAAGTTGTATTGCTGCCTTATCTTCTTTAGATGATCCTCATCATTCTTCTAGCTCTTTGATCTTAGACTGCATAGATTCTATTTGGCTGAGTACATTCTTAATTGATGTAGGGTTGTAGTCTTTGATCTTTGATTTGATATACTCTTCTGCTTTAGTTTTTGATTCGGTATCTTGGATCTTATTAATGATAGCAGTCTTGATAGCGAATACTATATCCAATCCCTTGGCAACTAAGTTCGCTACCATAACTAAATCTCTAGTAGAACAGAAGTAGAATATTTGTTCTGAGTAATACTTCTTTCTAAGATCAGTACCTATGTCTGTGATGAAATGTATATCAGTGTCAGCCAACTCTGCTACCTGGAACTTAGATCTAATCAATCCCTTCTCTTGCTCTTGTGTAAGTGGATTGATATATAGTACATTAAATCTTGATAGTGTAGCTGAGTTGAAATCTTTAGTACCTCCGTATGCTCAGCCAGCTGGGTTAGCTGTAGCAAATAATCTAAAGTCTGCATGTGGTTCGATAACCTCTCATTCTTTTTCTGGCAATAGAATTGATCATAGCTTTCCATCATTAGATTCTGCAAGTGCTTGAATAGCTAGCAATACTTCTGGTAATGCTGCATTGATTTCATCAAGCAATAACCAGTGACCTTCTTTGATTGCTTTGAGCATTGGTCCATCGATCCAGATAGTTTCTGAATCTGATTTACCTGCTTCTTGTCTTAGGATATATTTACCTAGCAATTCATCAGTGCCTGTTTCTCAGTTAAGATTCAAACGAATAAGTGTCTTATCTTTTTGTTTTGCTAGTTCCTTTACTAGTGTAGTTTTACCAGTACCTGTTTCTCAGATAAGCATTACTGGGATGTTAGCATTGGTTGATGCTTCAATTACTAAGTATGATTCTTCATTTATTTTCGTTGATGATGTTATTTTCTTTACAGTTGAAGCCATGTATGTTTATATATAATGAATAAAAAGAAAGGTAGCTAATGCTACCTTTGAATGTATGATGTTTGATTAAGTGTTATATAGAAAAAGTAAAGCTGACTGTGGTAAGTCAGTGTTGTAGCATGTTAGTATTTATCTCTCATTGTAATGAGCTATAGATATTGAAAGCTTTGTCTAATAATATCTGTGGGTACTTCTGTTGTGTTCTATAATCTTTTCACTCATGACTTACTATAGTTAATCATCTTGCTGATACTGCTGTAAGTTTCTTGAATGTAAATGTTGTGTACTGTCATTGTACTATCTCAACTACAATGTATGATGATCATTGATCATCAAGACTTGCAATGAGATTGTTTATGACAACGCCACTAATGTTCATTTCATTTTCTTTAGACATTCTTCTAGTTGGTTAAAATGTAAAATGGTTTCTTCAGAGTAATCACTGTTGTGATTACTCTGTATATAATCCTCAAAGTAATTCCAATCGTTAACTGACTTGGACATTAACCATAGTATAGATCACAAATTAGTATACTCTCATGCGATGTAACATACTGATTGATACTTGGTATGTTTGTCATCTCATGTTAGTTTCTGTAGTGTGATCTTAGATTGACTAACATCCATCCTGTTCTTAAATAGTTTAATGTACATGAGATGGATCTGTATAGTATATAAAAGTTTCAGCATACTCTAGTCGTAATACTGATCTGCATATTAGTTCTATAATCTCCTCGGTTTCATACACTCTTTCTTCTGACAGTTCTGATATTACTATACTTATATCTAATCATGTATGCTCTCATAATATGATAGCTGTTTTATGAGTAGATCTGATTTGTAATCTCTTATCTATTACTGGTACTAGTATTTCTAATACCGCTTGCAGATCCTCGATTCAATTAGCTTGGCTAATCTTATTTTTATAGAGTTCCTGGAAGACTCAAGTCTGAGTTCTGTCTCGTAACTCCTGATTGAAGTTATGCTGTGTCTCTGATAGTTGTATCATGTTGATTGTTTAGTAATAAAGATTACGAACATGTTCGTATTTAGAATCTATCATCATCGTTGTTAGCTGTAGCTAACTTCCAGATAGGACATGTGGATCTACAGTCACATCGTTTACAGTCAAGACATTTACGTGGTTGCCGACTATCGTTGGCTATACAATCTACATACTTAGTAAGTAGATATTCTACCAGTGCTTGTACTTCTGTATACTTAGCTGATGGCTGTAGTATCTGTAGCTGTGGAGTTACTTGCTTAGTGAAGATAAAGTATGTAAAGTTAAATCATTCTTCTTTTATGATTCAGTTTCCTGTAATGAACTTTAACATCCATGGATATATTCTTCGCTGTAGTTTCCAGTCAAGATCTTTCTCCTGCCATTTCTGTGCTGATGTTTTACAATCAGCAATGTGGTAGTCGTTAAAGATTCGGTCTGCTGTTCCTACTAGATAGAATATGTATGGAGCAAATACTATTTTGATACGCATCTTCTTCTGAGTGAATAGTGGGTATCTGTTTTCTCGCTCTCCTGTTTTAAGGAGAGCCTTTAAATTAGATGCGTGTGCTTTCATCCTAGTGAAGTTTGGAAACTCTCTTGAGTTACCAAAGTATCTGAGTACTTCGTCTCATAGTTTCTCTCAGTATAGATAGTTAGTTAGTAGTTGCTCGCTTGCATCTCACTCATAGAATATATCTATGTTAGAGTTAGATGGTGGTGGTGAGAACTTAGCTTTGTATGGACACTTCATGAATGACTCAAGATGTGTGATGTGAATGTCTATTGGTTTAAACGATTCATCGATCGCTCCATCTTTAATAATCCAAGTAGGTATCATGTTGTTTATTTCATTAAGATAAATGATGCGAATACTATCAGCACTGATAGTATTATCAATCAGATATTAATGATTGTATACTTACTAGTCAAGCCCACTTTATTAGATTGGGTTGACTTATGTTTGAATATCTTATCGAACTGATTGTCTGGATGAAGCTTTCATTTGAATGTATTATTCTTTAAGAAGTCTCAGAACCATTGGTCCTTTTTGTTTCTTGTGAATAATTTTTTTAAGGTGTTTCGCATGATGAGTTAATGTTATTGATAAAGAGACAAGTCAGTTATACTGACTTGGATGTTTGATACTTACTTCGTGGCGTATCTACCAGCTAGCTTCTGATATGTAATATAAACAATATGATTTATCATATTGTGAATACTTCTTCTGTCATACTCTACCATCTTCGTTTGAGTAGAAGTATTTTATAGTTCCTTCTTCTCAGTCCTGGATGTTATCGAATATCTTTACTGTGCTGTATGTAGCGTTTGGTGTTTCGGTTCAGTCTGATCCAACTAAAGTTGAATCCCATTTAGCTAAGATAAACTCTCTTTTAGGAATGAATGGTAGTTCTGACAGCTCTACTTTCTTAGCTCCATCTTTGATGATCTTCTCTAGTCATTCTTCTCCATCCTCATTCTCATTTCATGATGGTGTCGATTCATCACTTGTCTCTGGCTGTGTCGATCCTGATTCGGTTTCGCCCTCTGTTTCTTTTTCGGGTGATGTACTCTCGGATGGTTCGGTTCCCTGGTTCTTGTCTTCAGAATCAGAACTCTCGGTATCATCCTCATGTTCTTCTTGGTCACCAGTTTCAGGTTCTTGGTTCTCGTTCTGGTCCTGGTTGTTCTCGCTGTCATCAGGATCAGCTTCCTGCGGGTCCGACTCCTGGTTCTGTTGTTCGAGTTGATCTTGATCTTGTTGTTGCTCAGGTGGTATCACATAGATTAAAGGGATGGATTCATCTGACTCGTCAGATGAATCAATAACTTGATACTGTGAGATGTCGTTGATCTTATACTGTACTATGTTCTTAGCTACCTTATGTATACTGGTAACTATAACTCAATCGTTTATTCAGTGTCTTTGTTTTCCGAAGATTGTAGGTACTGAATAAGATTCAGTACCTACCTTACTCTCATCTCGGAATACATAGTATTGTTCTCAAGTAATCTCAGCACTAACATCTACTTCCTTTAGATCAATCTTCTGATCTGCTTTGACTATTCATTTGAAGTCTAAGTTTTCAGCTGGTATTCGTGGTTTTATTTCTGTGGTTGGAGTTAGTGGAGGTTGCTCCAATAATCATCAACCTGCATAAACTAAATCTGGATTCATGGAGCTATGTTAGTTAAAAGATAAATTACTATAGCTTGATGTAGTTACTCGGACTTTATCTTCGTAGTTAAATTCAAGAACATATATAGTTTTACTAGGACTATGTACTAAATAAATATACTGTGTGTCTCAGTGGATTTGATTTGATACTCAGTGTCCTATTCGTAGTTGTCTGAATACATCATCGTCTCGTGCTAGTCATGGGTTAGCATTTATCTTATCCATGATGTTTGTCTCTGTATGTTTCCAGTATCGCAATGTAATAGCATTAAGATACTCGATGTCTGTATTTCTACCATGCGGTAGATTGAGTATCTCTGTTATTGATTCTAGCATTCATCCTGCTAATCAGGATTTGTCTGCTATAGAATCTGCTACGCTTCATGCTCATGTAGGATAACCATCTCGATGATGGTATAAGATACATGACTGATTGATCAGTCATTGCAATCTTTCTTCAGTTCGTTTGCTTTGGTTTACTAAGTCAGGGCTTTCAAGACCTGACCTATCGGTATAGATTACTTGTGCGCGTGTTGCCATGTTAGTTAGGTTGAGTAGGATATAAAGAAGTTTGTACACTTGTTCCTTGGTAGAGAGCCTGGACTGTTGGACCATAGACTCATTTACTTGCTTTGTATTTAATTGTAGTATGATGTTCGAGCGCTGACTTGACTGGGAGTTTAAGCAAGATGTCTATATCTTTTATAAGTTCCCATCATCAGTCTAGTTCTGCTCTTCTAACATCAGCTTCGCTGTTGTCTGATTTCATGTGGTTTTGTTAACGAGGTAAAAAGATAACCACTAACTATGTTAGTGGTTAGATTTCATTACGAACTCTGGATTGAGTTGAATGTATTCTTTTACTAGCCATGCTCTGAGTAGCTGCGCTTCCGATCTGTTTGATAATGATTCTGGTTCCCATGTTACTTCGTGGTTTCATCATTGTCATCCTGGATCTGATTCGTAGAATGTAGATACCATAGTTCATTCTAATTCCATAGCTAGCTCTGGATCTCATGCGTTGCATGTGAGTTTGAATTTCTGGTAGATAGCTCTAGCATATTCGTAAGCGTAGTCTTCTACTCTTAGCTCTACTGGTTGTTGATCTTCAGGATTAATAATGGTAACAGTGTTAGCAATGTTTTCAGTATCAGTAATGTTCATGATCAAATAATAAATCAAAATAAAAAGATACGCCAGAATACTTTTCTAGGCGTATGTATTGTTTCACATCTGTAGCATCTATTAAACGAATCAGAGTAGTGAGAAGGTATCATCTTTATTTAGTAGTAAGGGATGAAGTAATAGAGTCAATCATAGACTCTAATGACTTAGCATCTAGCATAGATAGAATAACTTTGTTTTCTATTTCTGATCTTGTTGGTGCTTTAGATTGATTATGTTTATCATAGATATAATTTATTTGGCATTTGATATTCTTATCTAACTCTTCTAGATTATCTATGTTGGTAGTTGATCATCTGTTCCATGCTTTGATTGCATCTTCATCTTTTGCTCAGCATGCTTTAGCTATATCTGTATCTAGGATTCTTACTCAGTGAATACCTTTGACTGATAGAACTTGTATAATGTTTTTATACCATGGTGTAGATTTAACTTCTTTCATAACCTTTACTGTGTTAGCTTCCTTTGCTTTCTCTTCATTTGCTTTAATGTTTTTTACAGCATCGCTGTTGCTGATCATAGTAACTACTAGATCCATTTGTTTGTTTGTAAGTTTCATGAGTGTATAAGATATAAGAATTTAAAAAGATAACCATAACAAAGTTATGGTTAGATTGGTATAGTTATAGTCCGTCCAGCTTGACTATATATTAATTAACTATCTAATATGAATCATAGTAAGTTATCCTCGAATGTAATTCATACAATCTTATCGCCTTGTTCTGAGATTGCTTGGACGAATGCGCCGACTCACATTACTCTGAGGAATGTTGACTTAGTATATTGTACATCTGATTCGCTGTCTTCTGTTCGCAGAATGTTCTTGTGTTCGCTATCGAACTTGTCTCTCCAGCTTTCTGCAGCTGGATTGATGATGTTATGAGTGATTGGCATGGGTGTTTATTTAGAAAAATAAAGTAGAGCTACTATTATTATAAGTGCTACTAGTATAAACTTTCAAATAGTATTAGAACATTTGTCGCAAGTTGATGTTCAGTCCATTACTGATACATTTTCTTTTGATCAACAATAGAAACAATTCATGAGATTAGATGTAACGAATTAAAGATGTGAACGCTCAAAGCATTTCATACATATACAGTATTGCTTTTGTCATTCTTCTTTTGGCAGTACTAATCGATGGTGTTTGTCTCACTCATCGCAGTACTCATCGAGTCAGCGTTCTACGAAGTTGATTGGCTTATCATTATCTAGTAGTAGTACATTCGTATTCATAGTACGCATCAGTACTGGCTGATAGAATTTTGCTTTAGCCATGGTAGTATGTTATAGCGAATAAAATAATTCATAATATATATATTATGTCAATTATTCATTTGAATATTTTATTGTCTGAGAAGTAGTATGCTATTTGTGTAGCCATTATTCAGAATGTTATTGGGCTTGGGTACATGATTAGGATATACAGTACGAATGGTAGTCCTACTATACAGTTAAAAAATGCTACACATCAGAATGCTTTCTCGTCTGGATTCCATTGCTTAGCTCATTTTTCTTTCATAGCTTTGAGATCTATTTTCTTTTGTCTCTTCATAGAGTACTGTAGTATCTCGAGGATTAGGATGATGATGATGAATACGATCATGATGAATGGTGGTGTGATAAAGTAAAATAGTGGATTACTGTAGCTAGTGCTACAGTCCTGCTCCAGTTTTAGGTAGCATGTATCTTGTTACTTCTACAGTCTTGATGATAGTTCTTGTCTTTGTATTGTATATGATGTCGTTAATGATAGCTACTTCTTGCGTTACTGGTGTGCATTGAGACTGGCTACGCTGCGTCTCTACTTTCTGTTTGCGGATAGATGTTGATAGCTCGTTGAGTTTATCTGCGAATGTATCTAGATCTACACACATCAAATTCTTTGATGCTAGTAGATTGTCTATCTGTTCTTGTAGTCATTGGATAATGTGTACTAGGTTTACATCTTTTACTATACACTGTGTTGTGTTAGTTGTGTTGCAGTTACTGGTAGTTACTGTAGTGAAGTTGATTACTTTGGTAGGTGACTTACTTTGTGGCGTCTCTATCCAGAACTTATTTTCTGCTCGGTAACCTTCGTGTGTTTCCTGTGTACCAGGTATAGTATAGTTGTCAGCATGTGCTGCTGTTGATAGTAGTATGGTTCATACTACTGCCGCGATGATTAGTAGTCTTGATTTTCTCATGGGTTAAGTTGGTTGAATGATAAAAAGATAAGTCAAATGTACTTGACTTGGATTTCAAACGTAGTTGACTTGGATGTGGTTAGACATACTGCGTATCTATCATTGCCATCATTGCATGTGCTGATATTGTTGGGTCTGATCGGAGTTCGTCGTTAGATGCTATTGCTATAGCAAACCTAAGTACTTCTGCTGGTGGTGTAGATCGTATTCTTTCTGTAGCTTTAATGTTTTGTAGATACTGCATTAACCTAGTGTCTACTAGGTTTCGCTTTACTGGTATTAGATTCTTAGGATAGCGTCTTCTAAATTTAAGTTCGTTGAATAATGTTCTTCAGTCTGTTCTAGTAATGCTAGTGTTTACTGAGTTGATGATCCGACTTGGTCCTACTCATTCTCATTCGTAGTTGTATTTCTCGTTGAGACTTTTAGTTGCTACACTAAGATAACTCATTGGATCTTCTGGTCATTCTTTACTTATATATTTTGTTGAGGTATAATATGGTAGGTTTACCTTGTACTGATTACTGTCCATCTTTTCTGATGGAGATCTTTTCTCATACTGGCTATGCTGCTCTTGCGTTTGTAAGTAGCAGAAAGATCGAGGAGCCAACCAGAACAATGATATTGTTCAGTGCTTCTGTGTTTGTGTATTCATTGTTAGTATGTACTGCTCTAGTAATTCTCTACGTTCTCATTTAGATTTAGATCCTATAATTTTGCTTTTACTTAATGGTGTTTCATACTGATGTAAACACACTCAGTTTCGGAACCAGTTCCGTTCTTGCTTTTTTGTTGGAGGACTTGACATGTGTTTTAGTTATGATATAAAAAAGTACAATCAAAATAGTATTCTATGTTATAATAATAATAATATATAAATCAATATTTAATAATAATAATAATATATATACTAGTAGAGCCATGTTTGTTTTTTTAGAGTAGCAATCTAAAAGTGGTTATGTGTTATTGTGGCTAGCCATTCTAAATGGGTGTTTAGATGGTGTTAAATATTAACCACTCTAAATGGGTGTTTAGACTGGTGATGAATAATAACACATACGGTGTTTTTGATTGCTACTCTGTAAAATATAAAGTGACTGTTTACTTGGTGTTTGTAAAAAAATTATTTATATTCATTATATGTATTGGAAAAATTATAACGAGGATGGATGTTTTGATTGTACTAAAGTATATATAGTATAGGATAGATTGTCAAGTGTGTACGATGCTGTTCTCAAACACCTAGTCAAGCTGGTATTTAGATAGATTTAAAAGAGTCAAGTGCTTAACTGATAAAGCTAAGCACTTGGGATTTGATTAGTTAGTTAGAGCGTGAACGAATGATCAGAACATTGCAGCTGATACCATTGCAACTTGTCTGTTCATCATATCAGTAAGGAACCGTTTGCCTTGTGATTTTTCTAGCGCATAGTTTGATGAGACTCAGTCTCAGATATTGAATGACTGTGAATCGTTAGCATGTATTGGTTGAGCGGCAAGTGTTGCCATGAATGAATGAGATAATTTCATTTCGTTTTATTTTATAAAGAATAAAAGAATATCAACTATGTTGATATTTATTAGAGTTAGATGTCTGAGTAAACCCGCATGTAGCCGTGGCGAAAAATCACCACAGCTCCATACAGTTTATCGACTAAGCCAATGTTGCAAGAACATCGTCAAGCTTAACGTCAGCTTCTCTTGGTAATAGAGACTCGTGGTCTACGAATTTAGTTTCAGTCATGAAGTCGATGAAGACATTTCACTTACCTTCGTAGCTGATCATCTGTGCAACTAACTTAGATCCTTCGTCAGTCGGCATGAAGAAGCTGAATGAGTTCTTGATGGCTCCGCCTTTTGATTCAGTCTGTCCGTTGTTTGCGATTTGCGCTCCAGCGATTTCTTTTAGTTTTGATTTGATTACATCTGTAGTTGTAAGAGTGTAACCGTAGTTTGCAGTAGTAGCGATTTTCATGATAGTATAATATAGATAATAAAAAAGAGGGGATTGAAACCAACCTCACTGGTCAAGATTGCATTCTCAAAAGATTAGTCTGGCGAGGAACGAGCCAGTAGCAGCAGGGCAGGGTAGCGCGGAGACTGGCTACGCTGCGTCTCTAGTATTTGTAGTAGAGACAGAGTGTCTCAGTTTTGTATCTCGCTTCGCTCGATGATACTGGAGTCTGTGACTCTGCGTATCTGGAAGGAGAGAACCCGCAGCTGATCTGAGGCGAACCAGTTGAACTGTCTCGCTCGCTGGGGGGAAGAGACTTATGCTGGCAGTACTGACGTTAGTAGTCAGACTGTTAAGTCTCTTAGTGTGGGGGGGGTGGGTATATATATATATATATATTAGATAAGAATAAGAATAAGAGAAGGTATAGATACCCCATATATATATAAACAT